>NC_050444.1:11719269-12019269 GCF_903995425.1 Onychomys torridus
CTCCCCCAGGCTCACTGGCCTGTGTTGGTCGCTGTACTGACTCCTCCAGGCTCACTGGCCTGCACTGGTCACTGTACTCACTTCCCCAGGCTCACTGGCCTGCACTGGCCACTGTACTCACTTCCCCAGGCTCACTGGCCTGCACTGGCCACTGTACTGACTCCCCCAGGCTCACTGGCCTGTGTTGGTCGCTGTACTGACTCATCCAGGCTCACTGGCCTGCACTGGTCACTGTACTGACTCCCCAAGGCCCACTGGCCTGCACTGGCCACTGTATTGACTTCCCCAGGCTCACTGGCCTGCACTGGTCACTGTACTGACTCCCCCAGGCTCACTGGCCTGCACTGGTCACTGTACTGACTCCCCCAGGCTCACTGGCCTGCACTGGTCACTGTACTAACTCCTCCAGGCTCATTGGCCTGTGTTATTTATGTTCACTTATTCCTATGATTTTAAAATTAAATATGCTCATAAAACTCCTCCACAGTGAGGTGGGATATTGAAAAGCATGTCCAGTGCGTCTCCCTCCCAAATCGTAGTTGATCTATAATTACTCTGAATGTTGTTATAGAAACTCAACTATTTTAGTAACTTGTGCAAAACAGAATTGAATTCATACCATATTCTGTGTGTACTGATTCCTGGAGAAGAGACTGAATTTGTTCTTTTACTTCATCTTCAGTATTCTGGACTTCTAAAATAATTACAAAACGTAACAAAATAACACTCAAGTATAAATGGGAAATTCCAACAGTTAGATATGGCATTTGCACACATAGCAAGATGACTGCACTTGGCTAAGAGCTGTGTATTTTTCCATTTCCATATGCCATCTGCTCCTCTTCCTCGGCAAACATAGGAGATACTTACAACTGGCCTTATTTGCTCAGCAGATGTAAATACTTTCAAAGGGACTTTTAAAGAAGAAACTAATTCAGCCACAGACTTCTTTCCTTTAAAAAAATGTTCTGAGAGCAAATGCTTTTGGTTCCCATAAAATGCCATTCATGTTAGAAGGAGGCAAGGACTAAGGTTTCATAAAAAGGAGTACTGGAAAAGACTGAATTCCACACAGACATAACAAGGTGGGAAGCACCTGCACTCCTGACAAGTCAGGAGGAAGATACTGTTGGTGGTGTAAGGACCAGAGTGAGGAGAGCTGCCTGACCCACAGTCTAAAGCGTGAGTGATAAGGAACACCCTGTCAGCTTCGGAAACATGTATCCTAAAATCAGACCCCCAGGCTCAGACAACCAGGACTTACAAAAGTGGATGTCAATGGTGACATCCACAACACCGTTGTCCTTATCAGACCGTAAGATGGATATACCCCAACGTCACACAACTAATAAGCTGTTGCTACAAGGACACTGTGCGGGTTTGACATGACCTGGACCTCATCTTGGAATCATCGGTACTGCGTGTGAGAAATGCTGAGGACAGGGGGTACATCAAAGCACAGATCCCCAGTGACAGAATGTATTCACACGGGGGGAAAAAGCTGAACTCGCGTTATGCTAATTGCTTAATGAAACATTTCGAAAGCATAAAGATGTCTTTTCTGTTTCACTGGGCATCCACATAGATATCCTGATAGAATTATACAAGTCCCTAGTCTCCACCCTCGTCCCACTGTCTCTCAGTGTTTGTGACAGTCTCCTCACTGGGGCCCATTCCACGCGTGGTGAGGAAAGCATGGGGTCACACGAAGAGTTCAGGCTGTGACTGGGGTGCTCTTCACTGACTTCCTAGCCGGGAAAGTGGAAGCAGCACAGACTGAGAACTACAAAGCAGGCCCCACACTTTCCCAAACTCCTGTGCTACCAGCCCGGGTTGGGAATCCAGACAGTGCTCCCTGCCTCTTCATCTCTGCTCCTATACATGTCTTTCCTCTTCCATGGGGATGGTGCGGAGGCAGAGGCTAGACTACAACAGGAAGCATGAACAGAAAAGATAAAGTAAAAGAGTAATCCTACAGAGTGTGTTCTTTCAAGTGAGGAGAGGGCTGGGGGCCAACGGGAGTCAAAGGCTTTATTTTACTGAGAGATAAGTTCTGCACTTGCAAAACAGATGGAAGGAGCTAGAGAAGGAAAAAAGAACTAAAGTCTCAACAAGAGAAGGACTAAGAGAGCAGAATGCAATCTGAAAACACCCCAAAAGGCTGAGGAGAATGAGGGCTAGCAATAAACCAGTGGGTCTGGTAACTGTCAAAAATTTGCAAAGAATCATATTAACAACAAAGAATGGGAAGCACATGGCATATCTCAGATCTAGTACTCACTTAAAAAAACAGATTTTTGTAAATTACAAATAATATTTAGTACAAAGTAAAATATTAAGTGTCAAATTCAAATATTTAATTTAAAAACCTTTACAAAAAAAGCAGTTTGGATTCTGAAGCCATATACCAATTCCATAGGTGTGAAAAGGAGACAATAAATTCTCCTAGGGTTCTGAAATAAACAAGTAATAAAACTTAGACTAATATACTGTTCCTTGAAGGAACGCAGCAAAGAAAATCAAATAGAACAGCACAATTTGGGCTGTCAATGGTTTCCAATAAACATGTCATATCTAGCACTTCCAATAGGGGGCACAATGAAACCACAAATTTTCTTAAGTATTGTAAGAAACACAGTACTGAAGCTAATTGCAATCTACAATTATCATACCACAAGCAGAAAATGGTGGTAGATTAAAATTGTATGTGCCGATTTATTAAAATACCTCAACATTTCCAAACTATGAGTCGAAGTCCCTTCATGAAAATACTATGACCTGATCTATGATGCCACAGGGAGGCAATCAGCATGACAAAGTCTAGGGAGGCTTTAGGTCTAGACAGGGCCCTGATATAAAAAGATGGGAGCTCATTATCCCTGCTGGATTCATTCATGTGGCTGATGATGACTAGGCTGTGTACAGTGTGTGTCAGTTTTTACTGGGAATGTAGTGTGGTAAGAGTGGGGAATTAGAATCAAGACATACTTGGCTTCTGCTGTTCTAACTGCATGGTCCTGGGCAATGCACAACCGCTGACCCCTGGGAATCTGGATTACAAAAATTAAAACATCCCTGCATAGGTTTTCACTACAAAATTAATTATTATAATATCAGAAAAGAAGAAATTGTAGCTCATTTTATAAACAATGTGAACAACCTGGTGAGCCATGGCTGCTTACCTGCAAGTCCCCGCCAGCTAGGCAGGCCCAGTGACACTTACCTGCCCCTTCAGGAGCCTGCTCCTCCAGCTCAGCGGGTGGCTTGGCCTCCTCCAGTGGCAAAGTCCTCTCTGAAGTAGATCTTTCTTTAAGTCCTGCATTTTTTTTATTCACAGTATTAACTGATGCTTCTTTAAAAATCATTTTTACATATTAAATCAGGAAAGTTAACTCTCAAACATTTGACTAGTGGCACAAGGAATTCACACTTTTCCATATTGTGTTGAAAACTCACTAGGGACTTCAGTTACTTGAGACTTTTAAGGGCATTCACGAATAACATACAACCACATCTAAACCCGCCAAAAGAAGTTCCATTCTATGAGTCCAAGCCCCTCTCCACGTTAAGAGGATAAGTATTTCCTAAGGAAGCGTTAAAATGCCTGAATCTGAGCCCTTGCACATTCCAGACTTTAATTTCCCTATAATGTTTGATCCTTCGGGGAATACTAGAGTTTTAAATAAATCACACGGAACTCACTATTTACAGTTTTCGTAAAGAACCATCTATAAGTAACCATACTGGTTTTTGTTTGTGTTTTTCTAGAGTTCACACGTATCCAAAAGTCCCTTGTTTAAAAAGCCAGGAAAATAAGGCAGAGGAACAAGTTAACATAAAAACTGCTTTAAAGCCGCATAATTACTAAGTTAGTGCTTTGATGTTTTACACTGGAACATTAGATCAAACTTCAATTAAGTGCAGCTGTTTAGGAAACAAAGGCGTGGCCAGGAGTCCAATTGTTTGCTGAGCCCCAGCTCCTCTGCTCTGAGGACTGAAGGAGTGTGGCTTCTGGGAAGGCGGGTGCCCAGTGGTCCTCGGTGAAGGTCAAGCCATCGCTCTACACTCTGGGGATCCTAAACAGCACTGGACAGTTAATGTCCATGTTTCCCTTTTCTCAACTCACAGAAGTTTACATCTTTATTCTGCCGGGTTTCCCATTCTTGTTTCTTCTGCCCGAGGACACTTGTGAAATCTTTCTTTTTTTTTTTTTTTTTGGTTTTTCGAGACAGGGTTTCTCTGTGTAGCTTTGTGCCTTTTCTGGAACTCACTTGGTAGCCCAGGTTGGCCTCGAACTCACAGAGATCTGCCTGCCTCTGCCTTCTGAGTGCTGGGATTAAAGGCGTGCGCCATCACCACCCGGCCGTGAAATCTTTCTACAAGTCAGATTTCAAACCAGTTCACTATCCAAGAGTGTGGATAGGGATGAAGACCTACAACAACTCACATCTACTTGAAATATAAGGTGGAAACTATCCTGCTTCCTCATTTAAATAACCTGCCCTTCCACCTCTCACCTGACATTTTATCAGGAACTGTAAGTTGTGCTAAATCAGTGACGGAAAAACTTTAGTCCGTAGACTCCAGGAATTTGTATTTACACTCAGTTGGCCCCAGCAATTGCTACAGCAATGCCTGCTGAAGGGCTAGAGCATGCAGTGGGGTCTGTCCCACTAGCCCGCTGCTGCAGAGGCTCGGGGCAGGGCCGGAGCTCCATCTACCTGGTTGGCACAGGGATGTGGGGGAGGAATGAGGAGTGCGTCCATCTTGCTGTTCCTATTTCTGCAGTGCCCAGCATTTCTGTATTGTAGGTAGTCTCCTGGGGTGGTACCAGTGTGTGCCGGGTGTCCTTGGACAGTTACATTCTCAGAAGTATCTCAGAGTGATAAAAGGTTACCACCTCATTCTTCACTACTCTACACTCCACCAGCTTTCAAACTGGCCTTCATCTGTGCACTGAGCAATGAATGTCCCCATCAGATGGCAGACTCAGCTGCCTGAAAGCCCATTCTTACCAAATTCGGAAAAGTCCATTGCATTTGAAAAAGAACGAAACGCTGCAAGGGTTTCAGAGTTACCAGCAGACGTTTTCAGACACAATGCACAAAAGAGGCAACTTTCTGTAACATAACTAGGAGTCATTTGTCTTTATAATCCAAAGGATGAAAAACAGAAAATGTAACAAGAGACAGGAAAAGGATCCAGCAGGAAAACACTGCTCCTTTCTTCCCAAAGTACCAGTCAAATGGTATACCTACTTCGGTAGCTGCTCAGGCTCTATCCAGACGCGACATTAGCACAAACAGGCTTTATCATAAACTTTGAAGCAGTGAAAGAGCAAATTTACACATCTCCCTCACTGGGCCCCTATAAACCTTCAACATTTAACAACACAAGCCACGCTGAAATGGCTTTAACAACCCAGGGCACAGGCCCTGTACACTGTGGACTCCATCTTCTGCTTCACAAAACCAGAAACATAAGTAACACACGTGACCAACTCAGAGTCAAAGGAAAGGATTCTTGTTTGTTTTTGTTAAAGCTGGGATTCATTTACTGAGAAGTCCTAATGACGAAGGGTTAGGCTGGAATTTGCAGTGAACATTTAAAGTTATATTCTGAAATGTCATGCGTCTGTTTAGTCTGCAACACTGCATGCAACAAAACCATAGTTCACACTGGCTTGAGGAAGATTTCCCTCACTTAACAAGTAGGGCAGAAGCAGCCTCACTCAGCCCCCACCTTGGCCTTCGACAGCAAGCAAGCTCCTAGCTGCAAGCCTCTTCCAGACAAGACATCTAGAAGCAAAAGGACCGCCTCCTCTGCTGTGAGTCTTGAGGAACTCTCCCTCACACAGTGGACCCCACTGCAGCTGCGTACCATCACTGTCTAGGTTTGAATGTTGCCAGGCTATAACAATGGTCGGATAGGATTGAAAACAGTTTCCTTACAACACCTTGACTGTTGTTCTGTAGACTCACTAGACAAGTTTAAAATTTATGTTTATTAATAACGGCTTCTCTCATTTTAATTAAAAATGCAAGAAGCCATCAAAAGTAAATGAAGCCATCATTTAAACCAATCATAGCACCCTTGACCACTGGACACAATTTTCCTGGGCCTATTATTTACTTACTCTACTTTATTCTTTGCTACCCAACCATCCTGACCAGAATGAAGACAAAATAATATATTTATCTGTATAAATATGTAATAGTTTCATACTTACCAAATGGCATATGTAGATTCATTAAACAACTATCTCTCAGTTGTTAATGTGCAGAACTCTTCTATAGTAAGTGAATGTTCAAAATACAAGCGCTCCAGGAGAGTGTGTGTAGTACAAGCCCTCCAGGAGAGAGTGTGCAATACAAGCCCTCCAGGAGAGTGTGCAATACAAGCCCTCCAGGAGAGTGTGCAATACAAGCCCTCCAGGAGAGAGTGTGCAGTACAAGCCCTCCAGGAGAGAGTGTGCAGTACAAGCCCTCCAGGAAGAGTGTGCAATACAAGCCCTCCAGGAGAGTGTGCAATACAAGCCCTCCAGGAGAGTGTGCAATACAAGCCCTCCAGGAGAGAGTGTGCCATACAAACCCTCCAGGACAGAGTGTGCAGTACAAGCCCTCCAGGAGAGAGTGTGCCATACAAGCCCTCCAGGAGAAGGGACAGTGGAAACATAGGAAACAGAAACTGTTATGGTTAAGAAGTGAGCAGATGTTATGGAGCAGATGTGGGTAAGAGAGCAATGTCAGGGAAAGGACTTCCAAAGGTCAGAGGGGCAGGGGCAGGAGCTACACTGCAATCCTCAGGCAACAGAAGAGCAAGCTTAGAAGCTTGAGTCAAGGGACAGGGAAGGAAGGCAGGGTTTAAACACAGTAAATGCCCTAGGACACTATGTCTCTTGGGTCCAAGATGAAGGAATCACCTTTCCTAGGAATTACACTGCCCTTCAGGATCGAGGAGGATTAGACCTAGGACCACCTAAGATACCAAAAGCCACAGACATTCAAGTCCCTTCTGGAAAATGGGACACTTCATCCTGCATACTGCCCATCATCTCTGGGTTATTACTAACCACACCTTAACACAACGGAGACACTACATACATTTTAAAAATATATTCAGTCTTCAGTTTACTAACACTATGGCATAGATGCTGATAGAAATTCTGATCTTACCCTCAGGTCCCTCCAGCAGCTAAGGTGACTTGTGAAGAGTCGGTGCATAGACAGCAGCTGCCCCACAAGCTGGTGTTCTAACAGTATAAATCAATACATCCCAAGAACAAGGCTGACAAGCACAATACCTGACGGATATTCTGAAAACTCAATACTCCAAAATGGCACACATGCTAATCAACCATACTAGATTTTCTCCTTGTTCCTGCCTTGTAGAATCAGTAAACGTGCATTTTAGTGAGTACACCAATGGTTTCAGAACTAAGGAAGATTCTCAGGCCACCAGAACCAAAAGCTACCCCTGATAAAAATGGGGGATATCTCTTATTCAAGGGATCTTTACTAGACCCAGGATAGACAAAATTCAGAAAGAGGAAATGCATGTCACAAAAAGGTTCCTGTCAGCATGAATTCAGGACCAGAAGGAGACTCCACAGAGCTTGGACGGGGGGACTCTCTTAACATCATGGAAAGCATCGTGGAACTGAAGGAGAGGCAAACCACCCAGTGTGTAGGAGCTCTGATGCCTCCATTTAATGGGGGTGCATTGGGATCTCACCTTTAGCAACTGGTCCCACATGCACAAGGAAAAGGAAAAACAGCATCCCTTCAGATTTTTAAAGCAGATCACTTAAACCCAGTAAAATTGTGGCTTTTTGCATCAATTTACTTTTTCACTTATTCAAAAAGAAATCTCCTACCCTACCCCTTGCACACAGTAATAGGAACAACTAAAAAATGTAGTTACTGGATAATTTGCTTCGTTTTCTTTTTTTAAAAACTAACACTTTTCTCTTCTAAAAGTCTCCAATAGTGTTAAAAAACCTAACAATTTTCAGCTCCCCTACTGTGCATATTCCTTTATTCAGCAAGCAAACCCTGGCTAGAGGGTGTTGGTTACTGGCCAGGTGCTGTGTCAATCAGTCTGAGAGCAAGGAGGAAGCAGGTGCTGGACATGGTGCTGTGGCACGGTGCCCGGGGTGCAGATGTGCCAGCTGGGCTGGTCCCACAGGAGGGCCTTCTCAGCAGAGGGAACAGGAGCCAAGGAGCGTAGCTGTCTATCCCAGCCCTTCACAACTGCACAGCATTCCACTATGCGGACTCCAACCACCCACGGCTCCAGGCTCTGCCACACTGCAGATTCCTGGGAGTGTGTGATGAGTGAGTCAGTGAGCAGGAAGTGCTGGTGCAGCCGTACTGCAGTGGTTAGAAAATACCACTATCACAAATAAGCTTTAAATAGAGCTCACAAATGTAAAGCTTTTTGTAGAAAGTAATATCTATGAAAAAGATTGAATCAAGTCAAAATTAAAAATCGAGTGTATGTGGTTATGTCCTTGGACAAAATGAAAGAGGGAGGACACAGGACGGCAGTTTACTGAGGATTCTTTTTCTTTTTCATGATGGCTCGGGGAGCGGCACATGCTATAATCTCAGGTTAAGGTTGGATCAGAAGGCTGCAAAATCAAGGCCAGCCTGAGGTACAGTGAAGGTGACAGCCACAAGGTAACTTAGTGAGATTCTGTCCCAAATAAAAACAAAAAGAATTAAGGATTAGCTTTGTCAAGCATGTGTAAGGCCCTGCATTCAATCCCCCATACCTTGAAATTTAAAAAAGAAAGAAAGGTTTGTGAAAATATGTCTGCCATATAATAATACTCACCCTTCAGTTTCCTAATAACAAAAATGTTCTCTTTGAATAGAGCAGGGAAAAACTGAAACACACAACAAAGCAAACCTGGTTGTACTTATCATGCACTGACATTCTCTTATATTCTTTCACTGTCTACACCGCTGCAAGTCAAGGGTGAGGACTGGATCTCTGTCCGATGGCTTCTTACAGTAAACTATCCATTCTGGCCAGTGCTCTTCAACTCTCTGTACTGGGGCAGAGGCAGAGGGAAGGAGGCAAGAACTGGAAACCAACCCAGAGCCTGCCAGCTTGTAGCACCTGGAAGGGTGGTGTGGAATCATGACCTGCCGAGAGCCTCACCCGCTTCCCTTAGTGACAGGAATTCCTTCCCGGGAACTACTGTCCCTTCACCCAGACTGTAACAGTGGGCACTGTACACAGGACAGGTCTCACCAACTGCAACAAGCCTAACCCCCATCCATAACGATTCACCTGGCCGGGAGTACACATGATCCTGTCTGAGAAGGAGAACAATAATCAGAAGGGCCAGGGATGGGCACAGGGGCCCAAGGTTTTAGCAGCTAGGTGTAGAATACCCACCCAAACTCAGACCTCACAGTGACTATGAGACATCAAAGCTTTCTGTCTATGTAAGCTACCTGGGATGGACTTACCACATGTCACCAAGAGAATCCAAGAGAATATTCCTAAGTAATGGCAAACACCCAAATATGGTCCCACTTCCCAAAGGACAGTAATGAATAGCCTTTTCATGGTAACACAGTAACTGACCCATGCCTAACCAGGCGTTAGCGATTGAATCTGTTTTCATTGACAACCCCTAATGTGTATAAAGTTGTGTGATGAAAAAACGTGTTCTGGGTGCAAAACTTAGATTCTTTCTCACACGGCTGACCAGAGGTCTCCACTGTACCATACACTTGGGACAATTTACTTCACTTTACTATTCTTCTTGCAAATCCTGTTTCCTTACTGCAGTCACGGCATGTAGAGAGCGGAACAGTCTCAGGCCTCACACACGTGGCATTCATTAGTATTTTTCTCTTCCCCTCTTGAGCTCAGAAGAAAATACGGATCCAGCTGAACTCTGTGGAGGCACTTGTCTGTCTGTCGACAGAAGGAGGAACAGTAGCCGTTGCCCCCATGCCTCTCGCTTGAGCCCCTCACTGAGATTCCAGGGGTCCACCAAGCATCAGTGTTCTGCAGAGAAAGAACCTGAGGAGCCAAGAGCGCCGCCTGCTCACACATGGGCAGCCTCCAGTGGGTCTCACGGCCACTCTGACACCGTGGTCACAACCAACCAACAAGTAAGAAAAACGCCCACTGTCAGCATGTATAGTATGGTAAATTTAATCCACGGCATCAATTTTGAGAATATTTCTGAAGGACATTAGCGGATGATGGAATAGATGAGAAGGCTCACCCAGCATACGGAAAGTGACTCCAGTAACTTAATAAAAGCTAATAAATTATACTTGTGCATTGCCTTTCTCTTGTTCAGTGGAAACACCCGAAGGGGATTCTTATGCCCACAGCAATCAGTCTGCTGAGGTTAAAAATCTATGAGGAAAGTAGATCCCAGCAAAGCAGGGTCTCTGTGAACTTCTAGAATTCACTCAGCTCTGCAGAGTAATACAAGCAGCTATGCTTTGTGGCTTGTGTGTGATTAGATGGAAAGTAACCACAAAGTAAAAATGAAGAAACCGATTATAGGTGACGTTAGCTCTAATGAAATTCACTGAGGAAACCATCGGCAAGCGAAGTGTCAATGTTACAATGCTTTGGAAGAATGTCATCTGAATGTTAGATAAGCGGGAAAAGATTCGGAGAGAAACTGACATGCTTGAAATCATTTCTATAAAGCAATCTTTAAGGATATCTGTTCCTCAAATGTAGCTGATCCCCAAGATTAAGATAAAATTAATGCAATAATGTCCTTTTTAAATTTACAGCATTATCTCAGAAAATGTAAAATGTTAGGGATGTGACAAAAATGTAGATATTTAGTTTTGATTTTTCAAGTGTTTCCCAAAACTCTTTCAGGCTGCCAGCTATGTAGAATCATAGATTTGTTTTTGTTGGCTTCTTTCGAGGGTAGCCTTAGGATTTTAATACCCTCAGACAGCAATATGACGAAAAGCAACGACCAGGTGAACAGCAGGGTGAGCCTGAGAGGGGAACAGAACTGAAGGCCACTCTCACCACTGAGGCTTAGCGTGGGTTTGGCTGAGCTGTGCTTTTGAACTGAACTCTGGGTGCTAATACACTGGTCCAGATGGCATGGCAAGGAAATTCAGTGTAACCGTTTGCATCCTGGAAAGGAAGGAGAGACTGGCAGAGGAAAGCAGATAAAGGGAGAGTGAACCAGGTCCCAACTCCCAAACATCCCCCAAAAGGAAAGCGTCGAGTAACGTTTCCGAATCTCTGCTGGGTGCTATGAGCCGCTTGTCCCGTGACCTCCAGTAGCATGAGCCCCTTCAATTCTTGACTGCCACTGTCCAGAGGAAGATGTATTTCTAAATCTAAATTGGAAACAGCTCACAGCACCTCCCCAAGTACAAGCTATGCTCACCTGCTTATGCTGGTCATGTTCCCAAAACCCCCTCATTGCCTAGAATTTAGTATTTCCATACTTTATACCCCCTTACCACTGAACTTCAAAACCAAGATAAAATTAATAAAATGCCTCCATTAAATGCTTTGCCCTTCTCCAGCTAGGAGTGGGAAGAATCACGTGTAGGGAAAACATCATTAAATTGCTTTTAAGTAATTTTTTAAATTAAATTACATATCTCACCAGAAAGATCTAGCATCAGGTTATGTTTTGAAGGCCCTGTAACTGTAGCACATGGGTAGGTTTCCTATCTCACTTATCCTGGCAAGTTCCCAGAGGCCACTTCATGAGTGAATATGTTAAAAAGCTTTCTGTCACTCACTCATGCCCCACCCCAAATTCCTATTTAATGAATGAAGTAGTTCACAAGAGTCTCCTAAGGAATCTGTTCCTCCAGAACCCCACAGAAAGCTAAGACAATGCCTCTCAGGACTGTTGAAGTCTCCTTATCTGCCATGTGCTTGTATTTTACAAGGAATAAAATGGGCCAAATCTGCAGGGCCAAGAGTTTGGGAACAGAAGTAGGAAGGCTCTCTGAGCACAAATCTGAACTGGGGAATCCATTAACCTGAAGCCAGTCAAAAGAGCCACGGACTCCCTGGTTTTGTGTGTCTGAGCTCTGCTATTTGATGAAAACAAAACAAAAGACAAAAACCCAAGATCCTGACTACCAACACAGAGAATCAAGTCATCACACTCTGAAATTCTTTGGGCCTAGCGGTTAGCCCAAGAATATAAGAGAGATCTCGGTGTGTGTCCAGAAAGTCTCCTTTGTTGTGATTCACTTGTGTGAGCTGTGATTTCTCACAGCTTAATGTTTAGGTGTTTATAAGTAGCAAAAGCTTCTGGCTTTTAAGAAAGAAAAGAAATGTTTGTTCAGGAAACATTTATGTTTACTCATATTCAGCTTTAGTACCTCTGAACTAGGCCAAAAAGTGTCTATTTCTAAGCTCTTCATAGAACAAAGTAAATTATTTTTAAAAATTAAAATCTTCTTGATAGCATTTTTTATTCTGTCATCAAATTAGTTTTATTTTAGTTTACTATTATTATTTTTTGTTTGAGACAGGGCCCTAACATAGCCCAGGCTGGCCTATGTAGCCAAGGATGACCTCAAACTCCTGGTCCTTCTGCCTCCATCTCCAAAGTGTCGGGATTACAGCATGAGGCACCATACCCAGCTCAGACTTTTTAATCAACACGTAATCTAAAGATAAATTTAAGCATCATGCACAGACCAGCACACACCATGTAGAAATGTCTCTCTCATTAAGATTTACTTTATTAGTTGCTTATGCTGGGCTAAACTCTGACCTCAAATTTGTGGTTCTTTGGAAATGGTAAATAATCATGATACACCCATGCAATATATGCCATCCAATCCGAGCAACTGAAAACAGTGTACCGCACAAATCCCACAATGAAGTGAACTTCTGATGAGTCAGAGTCTTCGAAGCTGACATAAACAGATGCAGTTAGAAATGCTCTCCTTGACAAAACTTTAATTCTTGACAACATGCAGGACTCAGATTGGTGTGTCCGGCAGGGAGTGAACAAGGTTTTCTGGTTTTGTTTTATGTAATGGAAGGAAGGGGTGAAAACATCTCGGAAGACAGGGAAGCTGGAGAGGGCGAGCAGGTCTAAGGGGAGAGGAAGTTACGAGACGGTTCTAAGGCTGGGACAGCTGAACCTGGGCAGAAAGTGCAAAGAGATGGAGGTAGAAGGGAGAGGGCACTTGAAAGGAGCCTAAGGGTGATGGAGCGAGGGGGAGGAGGGTTCCAGAGGCAGCGAGCCTGGGGCTGCCACTCGAGAGCTGGGAGTTGGAAAGAACCTGAAGACAGGCAGGAAGGGAGTGGAGCGGGAAGCCCCTACCTAGCTCAGTACCTCCCTGCACAGAAACCCTGCTCAAACCTTCCGATTCTTACTCACTCTAATGGGAGTTCTTAATATATTCATAAAACCATTACAATTCACATTATACACATATTTAATCTAAACACACGGTCAATTTATCAATAAAAATAGAACATTTTATAACATTTGCAAAGTTTCAGCTCTTTTTTAACTTAGAAGCATGAGAAAGAATATTCGTTTCACAGAAGTTACTTATTGAGCACCAATAAACACATAAAACTAATATGTATCGTCCTCCCCAACCAGAGAAATCCCAGATTTTCTGTCCTTTAGCAGCAAACCCGAGTCAAGACCATCACCGCTGTTGGGTGGTGACGGCAGCTCTTTCTTTCAGTTCTTTCTCTTCTGGTTACTTTCCTTCGCCACGTGAGCATGCCCGGAAGGGCTTCTTCCCTTCCCGTCGCCTTTGTCTCTGGAAGACACTTTACTGGGAACCACCTTCGCCTCTGTCTCTGCTGCTCTTTTCCAGTTCTCCTTGGATTTAGCACTTCTGGCTGGGCCGGCTTTCTCCTTTTCTCTGTCTGTCTTACCTCTGGGAGATGCTTTCCGGGATGTGTCTGGGCCGCCCTTCTTCCCCTTCCGTTCATCCTCCTTCTTCCTGCCCCTGCTTCTCTCTTCACTCTTTCCAGGGGCAGCCTTCTCTCTTTCCTTCTTAAGCTCTTCTCTGCTGGGTTCTTTAGCTTTCAGGTTTCCCAAGCAAAGGAAAAGATGTTTACTGATCCCACTGAAACCCTAGAGGGCACCTTAGAGGTAAAGTACTGTCTTGTCCTCACTCACTGGCACGCTCTCGTTCAGAAGTTCATCTGCTAGTTCAAACACTGTCTAAAAAGGTATATAAACCTCTATAAAATACTAGCTATGAAAGGAATGCTGGGAATATCTCTTCTTAGCTTTCCATTTTAAAATATAGTTTGACTTGCGTCAACACAGGCTAACATGCCATATAAACAAAGTGAACCCATCCATAAGGGCAGTGAAGAGCTAACTCCTAACTATACTGTCACAAGTAAAGGGATGAAGGTGCTGGGAAACTTGTTTTTATACAAAGATAATTAAAATTTTTAGCTTGAACAAAGTGTTATGCCCTTAACAGTTAAGTTTACAGGTTGTGAGGAAAAAAAAAAAAAGGTGCACAAATAAATTAAATATCATTTGATTCTTGGCAGCAAAAAAAAAAAAATCAACATGTATACATTTTCAAATTTGTAAGCTGTAACATTTATAATGGAAACTGAATATTTTTATGTTTACAGTCAACTTCACGTAATCAGTATTCCTTTAAGTACATCTCTCTGTTAATTTATGGAAGACCATACAAGCCAATGTACATGTCCTCCAGGCATTTATAGAGAGACTGAAATAAAATAGAAAGTACAGGTACTTCCAAATCTCACATTAAATACTGCTTTCACAACACTTTTTAAAGTTTAACTGAGCAGTTAGCAAAGCTCACATTTCAATGCCTGCTTTTATCGGGAAATTATACAAGGTTCTTGCTATATAATCAGCATTTAAGCAGTCACAAATAAAATGAAAGATCTAAATAATAAAATGTGAAAGATATCTGCCCTAACAAATTTATCTGAAATTCATATAATACAAAAGGCATCCAAGGTGAACTCTGGATGTGTGGTGCTCACAAAAGACATTATCTCTTTAGACAGTCTATCTGGAGTTTCCATTAACAAAAATTTCATTGAACTCTAAAAATACAGATTGAAATTCATACAGAACCACCCGGAAGTCTGCATCTCACTTCACAGAGCAACAGAAAATACCATGGCAAACAGTAAAATGCATGGCAAACAGTAAAATGCCTGCACGCTGCTATCAGGCCTTATTCTGTACTGTATTTTTAAAAAATTAAACCTTTAATGCTTACATTGTCTTTAGAGATTAGGAGGTAAAATTATAATTTACTGGCAATTTAGTTTAACATTGCTTATATGAGAATAAAATGATAAAAATTATTTCCTTCTTGGGAGTTGTTTTAAAAGCTAAAATTTCCTTATCCTCATCCTCATTTGAAAATGTAAATTTAAAATCCTGCATATCCTGTAGCAAAAGTCTTATATATCAATGACTTAGAACACACAAAAAGATTACAAATATGCCAAGCACTTGCACGCAAAAACTGTCCAAATATTTAAAAAAAAAAAAAAGAAAAAAAAAAACATGCATATCTTCCATGCCCTTTCTTCTTAAAGTACATCAGGGTTTACAAGTAAAGATATACAGGCAGTAATGATGCAATGTTAGTCTACATATAACAGTACACAGATATAGCAATTTTAATGCATTAGAATATCAAACACAGCAAATTCTACACCAATAACTCAGTGCTCTATGTTATAAACCTAACTTTTATTATTAGATCACACTATCTTTTACTGTATTTTAGGACAGTATCCTCGTAGCCTAAGAAGAAATTAAATCAATCGCTGATGGATTCATCATTATACATTAATTTTAAAAATTCAGACCATGACAGATTTTAGGAAGCAAGGTAAAATGTGCATATATAAATTTAATAGGCGCATTCCAACAAATGTAGTCAGCTATTTTGATACTCTTAATCTACAGGATATTAGAAAGATCTGATAACATGAAAAGGAAATTAATTACAATTGCAGGCTAGCTAGAGAAAGCAAAAGTCTTCAATTTAGTCTTCAAAAAGCTATTCATAACACAAAACGCCCAAATCAAAAAGCGATATTATTAACTGTGGCTGCTTTTCCATCAGGAACATCATGCACAATCAAGCATGAAGTTGATTCACTAGAGGCTGGTTGAAAAAATAGAAAATAATACCTTTAGCCTTAGTTTTCCTCTTGGCTAACCCACCAGGTCCTTCTGTTGATATTTACAAGATAAAAAGAGGTTAGGAAGACAAAACGTTGAGGAAATTAAAAATCAGTACCTATAAATTAGTCTAAACTGATGTTTCTATGAAACAAATTAAAGTACTTACATCTACCATTCAGAGGACAGTAAACAAACATCAGTCATTAAAACAGTCTTAAGAGGAAGGAATTCTAACGAACCTATGGACCAGATAGCATCCTAACTGCAAAGGTTGAGACTCTTCTGGCTTTGACACTGCCATGGCTCTCTCTACAGGCAGAAGACTTCTCAAGACACAGAAGATCCACTCCCCTATGACATCACCACTGCTATCCACAACAGCTATTCTGGTACAATTTTAATCTTTGAACAAGCATTGTTTTTCTCTATCATTTCAAATTTAATGTTTTAAAGTTACATAAGCAAACAATACATTATTATGTGAGTCATATTAACTTGTTACTCTAAATAAAATTTTTACAACCACTTTCTACTTTCACTCTTGGAAAATCAAAGTTATGATAATGGGTTTCTTTTTAACCCTATAACAAACATCAATACCATATGCTTTCAGCATACTCTCTTCCAACAGGAATGTACTTACATCTCAATTGATTTTCCTTTTCTATTTCCCACTCACATAAATGTTATTTTATATGCACATGTTGGCAAGCTTTCTAAAGTGGCATATCAAGTAGGAGACACAGTTCTTACCATGGGAGGGGGAGGTTTTTACAACTGATTACCCAACAGCTAAATCAGGGAAGTATCATGCAGAAGCCCCTAAACCATGCGATTTACCCATACTAAACACTACAGTATCCATCCTGTTTCCCCAAACTCCAACCACTCCATGTCTGGAACGAGGTGTTCTTATGTTGGTTTTGTTGTTCACTCCCTCCATTCTTAACTTCCTCCTCTTTTTCTGCTTGCAGTCAACTGTGTCCATCAAATGAGATAGCCCAGCTGAGAATGGTCATTGCTCTGGAGAGGGGAAATCTGAGACTACCACACCACTGGCTTCAGTCAGAAGAAAAAGGATGGAGGTAGGGGGGGAAAGATGAGTGGAGGGAGGGAGGGAGGGAGGGAGGAGTGATTAGCTAACTGCTCTCTGTGACTGTGGCTGTCACACACAGGAGACCAGACTGATCGCAGCAGCAGACAACAGTTACTTTCCAAAGGCAGAACTTGATTCTTTGAAACATAATCAATAACAGTGTACCACTATAATAAATACTGCCAAGGAGGACTGCTTAACAAGTTTAGTTAATTCAGAATAAAATACTAAACCTACTTCTGTAACACTAACCTTTACATACGTGAGCGCTTTCTAATGTATAAACAGACAATAGCTTCTACAGTCTAGGACTGTAGATGCCCTCTTCCAATGCCGCATACTGTTTCCATGGCAGCACAGGCTCCCACTAAAACGTAAGGGGGTGGAAAGAGAGGGGACAACCAGACAATCTACTCCCCATACCCATTCATTAGAGCCCAAATGAGCTACACTGATGAAAAGCCAGAGTTAAATCTTAATCACCAACAATCAAGAATGCTGGATTCATGTCAGGGCAGTAAAATCTTAAGAAAGAGCACTGCACTTAAAACTTTAGAGCTGGTGAAAGGCCTCAAAGCTAAAGAACCATCCAAGTACAACCACATACATCTCTAGGCATCCATCTAAACGACTTTTCTGAGCTACACACACACACCAGACACTCATACACACACACCACACTCATACACACACACACACACACACACACACACACACACACACACACTCACACACAGACAAGCCTATGACTTTGAAGGGATTTTTTTACATGAAAAGATTAGGACAACTATCATACTGATTGATGTTGGTTCCTGTCATCTGAGCCTCTTTAGGTGGAGTTTTCTAGAAAGGGCAATGGCACTAAGAAAGAAAGGCAGCCCCCGAGACCCAGCTTGCTCAGGCGGGTCTCCCCTAATGCATCAGGGAAAGTGTTGCAACAGGCAATTCCAGAGACCAGAAGGAGACAAGGAACACAGCTGGAAGTATTTGGCTGAACCTGTGCGCTGTGAAGATGGGGAGGAGCAGGAAAAGCTTCAAGGAAGGGGCAGCTGGACTACTGGAGAGTGACAGGGAGGAAGGAGCCTGGGGCAGACTAAGGAAAGGCTGCTTTGGAAGCAGCCTACTACAGAACGTGCAGGAGACACAATGGCTAGAAAGAAATTCTAGGATGGGAAGAAACGCTAATGACGGGTTGGAGTACAAAGAGCCTGGAGGGCAGGCAAGCTTGGATGATGCTTAGGACACTAGTACAGGAAGTAGAGTAAGCAACAAGGCCACAGGATCAGCAGTTCCAGGACTCTGGCTTGGACTGCCTTAGACTGCTGTGGACTCACAGTGTGAAACATCAACAAACACACCAGCTTTTCTTTTTACTACCAAGGTCAGTGCCCCCAGGGACAAAGAGAATTCTGTGAAACAATAAAAGCTTTGATAACTGCCCTTTACTACAGTGTAAACAGTTTCCAAGCACTGATGAGAAAATTCTTCCAAAGCAGGAAAGAAAACCTCTTGCTACTGGTAGTCCGTCTGGATGTCATTTAAGGAAGTCAAATGGAAACATTAAGAGAATGTAAAACAAAACAAAACAAAACAAAAACAAAAGGTGGTCCACATTCCCCCTCCCCCACCCCCACCCCAGTCATTAGTCTGTGTGTTGTTTAAGGTGACTGTCATTAACACATCTAATAACTGGGAATTCTTGAACAGAAATTTGAAAGAAAATAATGTCTTACATTCTTCACTTAGAACTGCCCAATTTACCCTCTTTTGGCAACTGCCACAGAGGTATTACTACAAACACATTTTCAAAATGTAATGTGTGCTATGACATTAATATGTGTGAACAATTAAGCCAAAAGTTGGCTCCGTGGTTTTACCACATGCAGAAAACAGGACTTTAGAAGGCTGGCTCTATTAAGACATCCAAGTAGCTCCTTCAGACTACAGGTACCTGTCCTTCCCACGGAGGTCACCTGATCATTCCCACTGTCCCTGAAGAGACTGACCACCGTGAGTCTCAGATTCTCACCCTCCCCTTCCTACACAGAACACTTCCCAATTTGGAATACGCAAAACCAGAGTTTTGAGGTATATCTAATGGGTCAGTAGATAGGACTACCCAACTCTGTCTTGGAGAAATGCATGCACAGACTTTACACCAGT
This sequence comes from Onychomys torridus, assembly GCF_903995425.1. Taxonomy (NCBI): domain Eukaryota; kingdom Metazoa; phylum Chordata; class Mammalia; order Rodentia; family Cricetidae; genus Onychomys; species Onychomys torridus. The sequence continues at coordinate 11,738,691 of NC_050444.1, forward strand.
TTCCTTCTTAAGAAATCTGCCAGTGAAGAAAGCAGTCACCTCACCAACTCCTAAGATGAGTGAAAGCAGGGAGTGAAGACACAGAGCTAAGTGACAGACAGAGGTAACATAAGCACACTGGTGAGCGAAGTGAGAAGACCGCCTGAGGACCTGTGTTAGCATTGCCAAGCCACTGAGAAAATTTCAAAATGCCATTTCTCTCTCTCTCTCTCTCTCTCTCTCTCTCTCTCTCTCTCTCTCTCTCTCTCTTTTTGGGGGGGGGGGGTTGAGACAGGGTTTCTCTGTGTAGCTTTGCACCTTTCCTGGAACTCGCTTTGGAGACCAGGCTGGCCTCGAACTCACAGAGATATCCGCCTTTTCTCTTGGTGGGGGGGAGGTACAAAAAAACTTTCATTATTATTTCTATTTTGAAAAGAAGAACCTTCAGTGTTTTTAGTACACAATGGAAACACCCCAGGCTCCTCCACATTAGTCATGGGACTAACATCAGCAAGTGATGTGATTTGAAATAATGGATATCACATGTTGGACTCAGCAAAGAAGTGTCAAATAGAGCCAAAGACCCACCTGCTAGATCCAAGTAGTCCTCAATCTAGCTGGTAAATACCTGAGGGTATGACAGGTTTACTTCAGCAAATATAAGAAAAATATGGCATGCTGGTCCTACCAACCAACATGCATGAACATAGAGTCACTGAATTCCTTGTTCAGTGTTCCAACATACATCATGACTAAAGGAAATTCCAAAGCTCACTCCACAGACAGCTTGTTTTACATTTTATCGTGGGCTGTGAATACCAATCCCCATGAGGCACTGCTCTGCAATGAGGTCAACAGCAGGGCTGCGCCTGTATCTACTTCTGTGGTTCTTCAAAGTTGCCAATATTAAAAGGGCTGAGGAAACAGTGTAGTCAGAACACCTAAGGATCAGTACAAGCCAATCAGGGTTCAAACACAGAAAAGACTTATCTTACATGTCTGGATGGGGCTGTGCAAGGCAGGGAGCCATTTGTAGAGAAAAAGACTCAAGCTAGCACTCCATTCCATGTGGCTTCTGCAGCAGGATCCATACAGCAGCACACTGACAGCCAGGCTTCTGAGTTAGTAAAGTCAGCTCCTAGAAAACACTCCTGCAGGTGCTTCCTCCCATCACTCCCATTCCAAGGAAGAGAAGAGCCCTGCGAAAGTAGCCAAAGGACAAGGGAATCTCCAGCCCCCCACCCCCAGGAACAAGCACTTTGGAGCCCATGCTACATGGACTGCACAGCACAAGCCAGTTTTTTTAGGTGATCAAAACTAAAAAAGCTGAGTGAATATAGTAATTTACAACTCTGTAACTAATATAAAAACTCAAATATACAGAATACAAAGATGCCTTTCAAAGTAAGGCCATAAGTTTAAGAAATAAACTAAGACAATATCTCATGAAACAAAATTATAAAGTAGAGCCTTAGACAATCACAACTTAGATACATGTAATCAATAACACTTGAGAAGTTATTTTCTTTACACCACATTTTTGCCAATAATTTTATTCTTTATCATACACACACTCAAAGAGCCTTAGATACAAGTTGAAGGAAGTCACAGAAGTAAGGGGTTCATCAGCTACCTGTATTTATCATCACTGAAAGCTTCTCAAATGGAATGACTAAAGGTGGTATTAAATTGTCAAGATGTTACCATGTCACACACTCGTTTCACAATTGGGAAATTGGGCATAATTAATTTCTGTACATAAAATGTGCATTAGTATCATGACAATACAAAACCTGATGAGAAATTAATCACAAACATTTTTAACACAGAAATTTAATTATTCACTTCTGACTAAACACTGTAACATAGTTAGTAGTCATTACACAAGAACAAAATTGGTTTGAAAAACAATTCTCAGCAATATGAATCAGTGACTTTCATTAAGTGTAGGACCTAAAATTGTGAATTTAAAACTAATAACTTTTGATTATTTCACAATGTTCAAATTCAAAGTGGATTAAGACATGGTCTTGAGAAAGATTATTAAAGAATACTCATTTTACTACTTTGCTGAATGTTAATTGAAGTGCTTATATACTTGAGTATCAAATGCTTCTGACCAAGACTACACTAACATAGTAAAATGTACTGCTTGAACACAAAAATGAAAAAAACTAGTTTCAACAACCATTTAAGCTTTGAGAAATCACGGTCCATGAATGGCACATGTAACCACATATAAAAGTAGATATGGTTAGGAGACAGCGAATCCCTGTGTTCTGATTCCAGGAACTAACTTTAGACAGCATTTCATAACCATGAAATAAAAGGTGCCACATTATCCCCAGAACAAAGGGGTGAGCTACTTACTTGAAAGTAAATATATAAAAACAAAGAATATTTGAAAATGATACTTAAATTAAACTGTCTAAAACACTAGTGTATTCTAGTTTTAAATGCATGAGGACCCAACGCTGAGCCAAATTTTAGAGATTCCCAGAGGGAGCTAACCACCCTGACAGTCCCTCCCAGAGCAGCAAGAGTGAGTATCTCAGGTGGCACTCTATTCCCGTCATAAGGGAGGTCACTGGGAAACAAGGAAGTCGTTTCCAGCAATGGATCCATATGCAGCTAATTAACTGCTTCTGCATTAATGAAGCAAACAGTTTTCAAAAGCTAAGTCAATGTTATTGCTACATTCTTAGTGGGAAAAAGATTTCTCTTAAAAATGAATGACCACTTCAATAAATTTAATTTATACATCTAAGCATTATATTATACCTAGCCCTGAAATCAACAGCTAATAAGTTAACGACAGGAAATGGAAAAAGACTAATTCAGGATAAATAGTTTTAATATGTACAACATAATGCAAGATGCACATTCACACGTTCCCTTCTTATAATAGGCCTACCTAAAAAAATTACAAATACCTTCTCTGGATGTATATTTGAAAATGAACTTTAAAATAAATTCTGATTTCAGAAATAGACATATTCAGACCTGTTAGTATCTAAATTCAGAAACTTCACTACTCTAAGGCAAAAACATGGGATTATTTTCAAATTATATTAAAAGCACCATTAATACAGAACTTTAATAAGTTTGTAGGAACTTATATCACAAGTCAATTAACTTAAACAAATTACAGATTAAAATGTAGCAGCTTCTTAAAGAGCCATCACTACACAGCAGGCAAGTTAAAGATCAACAGAGAAGCATTTAACGTTGTTAGTCATGCCAGGAAGAGTCTGAGAATCACTCCCCTTAGAATTACCATTGAGTGTTAGGAAGCCAGGCGTCAAGGGTCAACTACAACGCAATTCCCAGTTTAGTTTAGTGAATACAGAAGTGGAAATCAAATGATACAGAAACCAATTATGCTAAGGACATCACTTCCAATGCACTCTGTAAACAGCTACAGGCATGAGGAAAGCCACTTCCTTCCAAGGCATGGAAGGAGCCAAGCGAGGGACTAGCTAAGTAGCTGGACTGGGCAGGATCACATGGTTGACATTTATCATGACGTCACAACTGCTCCACATGTTGAGCCCTGCATAAGCAAAGAGAGAGGAGGAGGCTGCTCCATTCCAACCCAGTGACTTTATTCCCTGAAGTTACTGATTATGCAAATCCAAAATGACACAGGTCTTTCCCTGAACCCCTTCATTCTGCGACGTACCATCAACACCATCTGCAGGGTCGCTTTCCTCTTCTTCTTCTTCTAGCATTTCAAAAGGAGTCATTATATCATAGAGAAATGAGAGGAAACCATAAAACCAATCTGAACTTTCCTCGGCTAAAATATTAAGGACTTCCTCAAGAGAATCAATATTTTCATTACTGCCATCTTTGGTCAGGCCTACATAAGAATAAAGGAAGAGAGAAAGAGAAAACGAGAAGACCAGTTAGGTGGAAAAGGTTAAGCTTAGGCAGAGCGATCTTAAAAGGGAGGTGCATGGTGGTCACAGATTTACGGAAGGGTAATGTAGAAAGTAAAGAAATCAGTTAAGACGCACACCTTGAAATCGAGTCTCCATCTATCCCACCAACCTCACTCTCCTCCCAGCTCCTCAGTTTTGCCTCTTTCCCACAAGAGCCTCAGGTGTCAAAACTGGTAAAAATGTGTCACCAAACTCTGTAGACAGTGATAGGAAGAGTGAACAGAAATACCAGAGAACAAACCTCCAAACAGCTCAGTGATGATCAGCTGATCATCCGCCCTGGAGTAAACTGTGGGTGCTCTGAGCAAGCAAGCCACTGGGCTTGGAGTCTGCAGCATCTCAGCTGAGCATCCAGACACTCAACTATGTATGTAATGTCTATCAAACTCCTAAATTGGTTAGTGGAATAGCACTTTTACCACTGACACACGGCCCTCTAAGTCTGCTCAGTAGTTAAAACCAGCAGCTAATCATCCTTTCCGCCTGCCTCTAAGGCCTCTAAGGCCTCTGCGGAAGGCCCTGGAAGCCAGCTTCAGGGGGACATCCCTAACTGCTCTTCCCCTCAGCCTTGAGGAGGAGCTCTTACTGCAAAGACTCCTGATGTCTGCTGTTTTCTAAGCCCTGCTGCCAAACGGACCCCGAATAGATGAAATCAATATGTAAATCATCATGTTTCTCTCCAGCAGGGAAATGGCCAGGGGAAGGGAAAGACTCTTGAGATATCAAATCAGTGCACTACACATTGAACAGCCCAGCAATCTGAGGAAGAAAGGCAGATGGCAGTTACAACAGGAGGAATATGAACCTCAGAACCTTGCAGCCTTTGTAACCAAGGCCTGGTCATTTCAGGCTTTTCAACACACAATTTCTCCATGTAGCCCAACTACCAGCTAAACAGACTGACACACAGGAGATAACGGAACAACGCTAGCTAGCTAAAGTCAGAAAGATTACAGTGAACATCTCTGCATTTGTCAACAGAAGAACTAGACCCTGTCAGTTTCGGGGGGGGGGGGGGGGCACAAATTGAAGCTGGTAGGTAATTATGTTTGACAAGCTCCAGGTGTTTTTTATGGAACTTAAGCCTCCAAACGCTATTAACAAAGATCTCCGTTTCCACCCAAGAACTGTGAGAAAGATTCTTCTCCCCAACTGAAATACTACCACTGTATATTTAGAGAAAACAGTTTTATTTTGTTTTCCAATGTGCTCTAAGTGCTTCACATTACTACATATAAAATAGAAAACGTCTGTGCTTCAGTATGGCAGGTGGAACTGAGCAACAGATATCTGGACAGTGACCCAAGCAGCTTGTAGTTGTGTGGGTGGTGTATGTGTATGTATATGCTTGTGCACATATGTGGTAGTCTGAAGAGTATGTCAAGCATCTTCTTCATGACTTGGTACTGAGCCTGGCCCTTGAGGTTCAGTGATTTTGCATTAGATGTAAGAGTCCAGGCAGGTTCAGAGGGACCCAGCACAGAGTCTCTCATGAAACAAGGAGACCACCAGCTACGCTAGAGGAGCTGGACAGCAAACCCTGGGGGATTTTCCTGTTTCCACCTCCTGATGAGGAATGAGCTTCTGCACGGATCCACACTCAGGTTCTCATGTTTGTGCATGAAGTTGACCAACTAATCCATCTCCAAAGCTCTGTATCTATAGTTCTTAGAAGAGGAATATATATACCAATCTGAAGAGAAAACTATTCTGGGCACGTCATTTTTCTGAACCTAAAAGTCACCCCAAACCAACAGTAGGGTGAGTGCATTAAATGCTGGGTGAGTTCCATGCTCCTCACTATGGCCTCATATCTCTTTCCAGTCTACACTTAGCACATGCACAGGAACTGCTTCCCTTGGCGCTGCACTACACCTGCTGGGTGCTGGCTGTAGGACAAAGGGCAGGCATGCATCCTCAAGTGAGGGTGCTGAAAGCGTTTCCCTCAGCACTGAGTCCTGGGACCATTTCCCATTGACAGTGTGTGGGAAACACTCTTTTTTTTTTTTTTTTTTAAGATTAAGATACAATTACATGATTTTTCCCTTCCCTCTCTTCCCTCCAAGGCCTCCCATTGCTGGCCCACCCTCTTGCTGTCTTTCAAATTCAGTGCCTCTTTTTAATGTTGTTGCATAGATGCATGTATGTAAGTTTCATTAAGAAACTGAAACCAAAATCATTTGCATTTTAAACAATTTGGCCTCAAGACTAGGAAGTTATAATTTCCTATTTCCAAAGGCAGGATTTGCACATTTTCAAAGTATATCAGGAGACTGAGAATTAGTAAAATCAGTAACAGCTATTGGTTTTGATTTACTCATACTTTTGTACTTATAATTCACGGGGTGAGGGGGAGTGTTGCTTAAAATATGAAAGGAAAGCAACATGTATATTTCCACAAATTGCTATGATTTAGATTTAGACTTCAAATGGCGGGGGCAGGGGGGAGAGAACATAGGAAATCAATGCCAAGTCTGTGGAAGTTTAACGCATACATTTCTGTGCCTCTTTACAACGTCAGCCTTCCTCTCCCCCCCCAACCCTGGCTTCCTGCATTCATCTAACTATCCAATAGGAAAGAAAGCAGGATTGGTCTCTTAGCAATGCATGCCCTGTAACCGCTCCCCCATCACACAGAGCATCTCAACACTGGACCAGGTTCTGTCTTTGTAGACACACCTGCAAGGAACTGAAGCACAGCCGAGCTTTAGTTCCCTCATCTAAGCCCAGCAGAGCTAAAGCTGTATGGTGACAGTGACAACAGCCTGGGGGGTCATCTTTATTAAGTCATAAGCCAAGTAAGAGCTGAGACCTGTACAGAGCACAGCTTCAGTAGGAGGTCTCCCACACAGGGCTCTACCTCCTGACACACTCGCCTAGGAACAGCTGCTCACACCATTTCTGTCTACCTATAAATGGCATGTTAAAGTTAACATCGTTAACATAATCCCAGGGTTAAAGTTAACTAACATCTTAAAGTGTTTAAAAAAAAAAAAAAAAAAAAAAAAAAAAACAGCTTAAAATACCTCTTAGAATCCAAAACAAGTTGATGGTCTAGTTATAACTCTGTCGTGGATTTTTCATTTTGGGTGGTAGGTAAGTACACAAACATATAGCCATTAGTGAAAGTGTAAAACCCCATGTGAAGGCACACAGTTTCCATTCCAAATGACTATCCTAACTGTACAGAAGCCCGCTGAGGCAGTATACACTTTGGGTCTACAATTTCAGTGTGTATGTGAGTGTGTGTGTATGTTTATATGCAATTTTTATATTAATCCAAAACACACTAAAGTTATTAATATTAAAAAATATAACAGGATTAATATGACATTAGCTTTTAAAAGCTTCACTATTCAGAATTCATTTAAAGTAGTATCTTGGAACAATAAAACCACTTATAGCAAAAAAAAATTCCATCACCCTAACATATTACATTGTACATGATTTTATTTCACATGCCTAAAACTATGGTCACCTGAGAATTTAATGTATGTGCTGAAGTTCTGATTTAAATATAAAATGATACCATTAAGATTCAATCAAAAGCTATCGTGAAATTGTACAGTGGACCTGCCACTGTGAACAGCAAACACTAACTCCCACTACACACAGAGAAGACACAGCAGGGCTGAGGCACAAGACAGCTCACACTCCACAGTTAGAGCTGTTGCAAAGGAAGTGACAGCTAGCTACGAATGCTGCTTAACTGCCACAGCGCCTTCCCAGGTCTTCAAGATCAGAAAGACACTCAACAGTGTAGCCAGCAGGCTATTAAACTTAGTGCATATATAATATCAGGCCATAGCTACTGTTTTGCTAAATAATTTGATATGACGCTTTAGTACATATTGCTTCATACCAAGAAAAAGGAAATGAGCTGCTTAAAACCAGAAATATCAGGCTATATTACACAAAAATCTGCGTATTCAAATCAGCACTATCCTTTCTAGTAAGAGAGTGTTTTAAAACAATGAGGAAATACCAATCTTATTTTAAGAAACACCTAGCTGGTAATGTAATTACAAAGACAGAGAGAAGCCCAAGACTGCCAAAGAAAGGAAACCGTGATTGAAGACCACTAGTTCATATTTTAATGTAAAATTTTAAATATGAATAGGACATTAAAGATATTTACTGCCATGGTTTTATTTCAAAATTAGCTTATGCCAGATGAGAAATGCATATTTTCATCTATGGTCATAGTATGCTGAGCATGCTGCCCTATCTGGTCTCACTATGGAAGTTAAGCCAAGCTGGCCCTGATCAGTATCTCAATGGAGAAACTGACATCAGAAAGTCAGAATAAATTATGCCAAATGATGCTTTTAAAAAAATCTGTTCCTCATTTGAAAACACATGAGGGCATTATCTATATCTCTGAACATTAAGTTCATACTATGAAATGTTTAAATCTGAAAACACAAATGAAGCTCTAATTGTTAAAAATTAATGTGCAAGAACTACATGCTCACTTACAAAAGAGATTTGAAAAGTCAAAATGAAAAAGTGGTCATTTAGTATATCAACAAAAGTGAAATATTACATTGAAAAATAACTTCCATAAAATGTTTACAGTTTCTGTGGATAATTATTAAAGTAATAATAATTTCACTATTATACTTCTTTATATGTACTTTATTATATATAATAATACATATATCATTAAAGAACATTAAAAATAGTCTTTTGACTTCAGTATCTTAACTCTTCTAACAAAAAGAAGGAAAGAAATGTACTTGCCTAATAAAACTTTTGCATCATCCACATCAAAGTCTCCATCACCATCTGCATCATAGACTCCTAGTTTTCCTACAACAGGAGAGAAATGATACACACAGGAAAGAAGAAAAACAAATTTAATAACAAACCATTTCCCACTGTAGTTTTTAGATACCATAAATGTTACTTATTTCCTCTCTTTTTACTCCTGCAAAGCAGAACTATAAGAATAATTACTGAAACTCACTGGTGGGTCACCTACAGATTCAAGAAGTTTGCAGCTAACAAATCCTAACATACAAGTGAGAGAATAGTTCCCCTAAAGATGTGGGAATATCCTGATCCTATCACTTCACAATAATCTTTCTATTCTCTTCAAAATATTTTATATAAAAATAGGTACATATAAAAAAAATCAACCCATTTCTCACAGCTGAACAAATGAATAAATTTGATGTTTCTAACATGTAAAACTTCACTTAACTATCAGCAATGAATGCAAGCTAAGCTTCAAATAAAGATAAAATATAAATAAGTCAGCAGAGAGCATAAGAACCTTATAGAGTAAAGGATGAATTGTTTGATACTTAATAATAAATTACAAACAACAACAAAAAAGCATGTATCAGCTTAAGGGGGGGTAGGGCTGTTCTGGAAGTATGTAAAACTAGAGGCTTCTTGAAATGACATAGGAAAAATTTAAGGTCACCCATTGAAAAACATCCCAGACACTGGACATCCATTACTTAAGGAAAACAGGGGAAGGCTTAAAAGAGGGACAGTGAGAGACCAAGTCACTCAGCCTCCCCAACACTGGCTGTGCTCTGCTAACACTTTCAGGGTGCTGTCTACAGGGTTAGCACTTCAAACGAGTCATACAGACCATACCCTAAAAAATATTCCAAAATCAGCATGGTCTATAATTCATCATTGGACAAAAACTATGGGGAAAAAACAGAGTACACAGCAACACTTTAAAGCAAAAACATAGCATTCTTATGAAAAACGGTTGGCAGTAAATACTGTTTCCAGTTCTTTAATTCAAAGTACATTAAAGATTGCCTAAGGGGGCAGGCAGGAATTTTGGTACAGAACAAAATTCCCAGCTCCCTGGCTCTGGTTTTGCTCTACAAAAGTCTGCTTAGTACACACACAAGAAAACCAGTAAGAATGCAGCAATGAAGACATTATCCTTCCTCTAAGAAAATGAAAGGAATAACCTGTAAGTCAAGACTATCAATAATGTAGCACTTAATGCCGTTTGAAAGGCCGCACCCTTCCTGAGAGCCTTCCAAGGGGAAGCTGGTCCTGCCACTTACATTCTTGATGAAGATGACTAAGTCAGTAGAATAAGGATGAGGTCTTAGAGACAGATGCAGTACACTTAAAATGCATCTCCAGTTGCCTACCTTGAAGTACCTCTGATAAGTTATAACGGAAGTCCTTTGCTTTGGCTGCATGCATGCAAAAACATGAAGATGATTATTTATCATTAAATATTAAAGGTACACATATTACCTAGCAACATAGTGCTGTAGTTAATGAAATCATATTTTTGCTTATGCCAAGCTAAAATTCGTTTAGTTTACTCATCTGTTTGGAGACCTTTCCTTAAGATAGTATGAGAGACAAAGACCAGTGAGTGATGGACCATATGTAAACATACTATGTTATTCCTTGTTCTCCTCTCCCCTAAGAAAGATGGCAACAATCTATGATGGCACAGGAGGACTAATGGAGGTGGTGGGTCTTCAACACAACATTAACACGTGTGTACTTTTCTTACTGACCGGTCTTTAATAACCCTTAAGTGGATTATTAAAGAGGGAAGCCATAGTTCATAACTGCCAAAAGTGAAACCAAATGATTGTCAGGGATGGCTACGAGATAAACAGAGTGTGGTATATCCGTATGATGGAGTATTACTCTGAACTTATACATATAATGATGCTAAGCATAGCAGGCAACTCAAAAGGCCACACGCATGTCTATGCTATGCTCAGAACCCCCAAAATAATCCCAGAAAGTCAAAATGTTGAGGGAGGAGTGAATGTCTGGGGAAAAATGGGTAATAGACACGTTCTAAAATTGGATGATGATGATCGTTCAAAATGATGAATATATTAAAAACCAATGAATTGTAGATTTTCCGATGTTTACAATATTTAACTTATGCTATTTCTCTCCATTTTTAAAACAGATGAAAATGAAAAGTGGTCAATATAAAACAAATAATTTTTAAAAACTTCAGTGCGGCTGGAGAGATGGCTCGATGTCTAAAAGTGCTTTCTGCTCTTCCAGAAAACCCAAGTTCAGTTCCAAGCATCTGTATCAGGTGGATCATGAACGCCTGTAACTCCAACTCCAAGGGATCCATTGCCCTATTCTGACCTCTGTGGGTACCCACACACAGCGGACACCCACATAAGGACCTAAATAAAAATTTTAAAACTTTAGTGATTATGTGAAGAGAAGGGAAAAAAAGGAGAAGAAAGTGAGATGCTATTAGAAATATCCCCAGGAACTTCCTAAAAGAGCATGGAGACACTACACCGGCCCACACGGTCAGCAGCACAGTCGCCTTAGCCCTGAGCACTCACACATCTGTGTGCACACACACTTCTGTCTCAACAGCCATGGCAGACGTTCCTTGTAAACCCTTGGTAAAGGAAGGTTTTATCAAGTCAGCCACTGCAGCTCCCTTCTGTAACCCTAACACTGGAAGCCATGGCAGAAGGATCACTATAGGGTCCAGCCTGGGCTACAGACTGAGGTCTCAAGTCTTAGCCCACTAAAGGATCTAAAATTTTCAAAACTCCTAACAAAATTGAATAGAAAATAGCAAGTACAGAAAACAGTGAAAATGAATTTAACAAAATTCGTTTTGATGGAAGCTTCCATATACCATAATAAATAGTTTACAAAGAAACCGTCAAAATCAAGGCCATTACTCCCAGGCATCCTTAGTAATGCACCCCTTTCCTTCACTTTATCAAGAATCAACGGGAAGCTACAGTCAGTAATAATACCAGAGAGGTATTAACAAGCCGTGAAGATTACCAAGAGAGGTCATACACTAATTCTTACCTAGAACTTCCTCATAATCCACAAGGTCAAACCACACGACGGCCACAGATGTCCAGACACCCAGCAATGCAATGACCATGAACCATGTGAAGAAGGAGCCTCCGGAAATTCCTCCTCTCCGCCCATTCTTGTGTCCTCCATGCTTTGCTTCTGTTTGGAGAAGGAAAAATGCAAGTGTCACCACAGAAGAAGAAACCACTGGGTTGAATGCCACCTTCCCACCCATTTGATTTGACAGATCACTTTAGAAACAGGTTTTTCTTAAATTCTCAAAGTACATTATACAAAATAATCACTTTGATCACCAAGAAGTTTCTAATAAAACTCAATTACCATATTTAAATAATCTTAATTTTGAACAGAAATAAACCCCTGCTGGGCCATTTATTTTTTTTTTAATATGATGGCAGCACACATACATTCCTTCCAAGCCCTTTGTAAAAAGTCTTCATAAGAACACTTTTGTGTCCACATGGCCACACGTGCCCTGCCTCCTGTGCTAAGTAGCAGACACAGAATGTCACAAGCAAGACTAAAACGTCATGTTCTTGCCTTTCCGTATCAAGGAAAATACTGGCCCCAGTTGATATTTGTCACTGTTATCTTCCATTGTCCGAAACTTTAACTTTCCAACTAGTCAAGGCTATTGTTCTCTCATTACAATACATAACCCAAGTCTTCAGCAAGTGTCATGGACACTGGGACAGACATTGTTTTCTTCCACTTTGGTGGCTCTTTACTGCATGGCTCCCTAATCCCTTTAGTTATGCTGATCTTCATGGTGCTCCAGCTCCTTCACGGGTGCTGCCTTTCCCTGTGCTGGTAGGTGGCTATTCTGTGGAGCAATATGTCTCTTACCAACCCACAGCAGCACACTCTCAAAAACCCAGCCTTTGAGATCCAGTGCATGTCAACTTACTTAACGAACTCAGAGATGTTGATGGATCTTATTTCATTGCCTATTTATACAGTTTATCACCCTAAACCACGTTAACTGCCACAGAAGAAAGTAAACCCCTCTAAAATCATTCAGTATTGAGGGAAGATGAGTGAGGAGAGGAGGCACAGAAACATCAATCACAGACAAAAGATGAAATGGAGCACAATTCCACCTCCCTCCTCAGGAGGTCCAGCAGGGCGTGAGGAGGCAGGAAACAGGCCTGCCAACAGGCCCTCATGCAGGAAACTGCTCTGTAAACTGCTGCTCACAGAGCGCCATTCATCATGCAGGCTTTGTGTGCCTTCTATCCTAGAAATAGTCTTCTGCTGGTCAAAACAAACAGAATTCACAAAAGTCGATGGTAGCTATAAAAAAAATCAATACTGTTTAAAAAGTTACCATCACATGCAAATTTCTCTTAAAAAAAAAAAAAGAGTGCTATATTCCACAAGTATAAGTAAATATCCTTAACTACCACACACCCCAAATGCCATGTGCAAAAAGGAAACTTTTCTCCATCCTACCAACATAGCAGGACAGTACCTGGCATGGTGGGTTCTTCCCACAGCTGTCACATGTACTGCTACATGTCACCCTCATGGCAACTTGCCCACATTTCTGTAGAAGGTGTTTCTAGAAGCTTAAGCAGGACACTGTTCATTCTGTGTGGCTGTTCCTCATACAGTAAGTCATCTGTCATGCCCAGTTGCCCCAGCGCAAAGGCAGGTATGTCCCAGGATTATTCCCCTAAATATCTCCAATATCCCTTATATGGGGCACTGCCTGCCTGAAAACCACTGATTTCTTGGGGACAGGAATCATCGTCTGTTACAGGGGAAAGATGAAGGCATGCATCCACATCAGCACTGCATGTCGGGCAGAACTCAGAAAATGCCCTCTGCAGTCCTAAACTGAGTGTGGCTACTGAGAGGGAACCCTCATGACTTCCATCTCCATCAGATTACCCAGAACCTGCCTCTACACAGAAAAGAATACTAGCAGCTTCAGGCAACCAAGTACTTCCAGTGCATCGCTCAGAGAGAAATGAAAATTGAAATTGTACATGCTAAAAGGATATTCTTTCTTTAGACTTATTTTATTTTATGTGTACAAATATTTTGTCTGCATATACATCTGTGCATCATCTAAGTACTTGGGTCCTTTTGAAGGTTAGAAGAGGGTATCAGATCCTCTGGAACTAGAGCTGTGGCTGGCTGTGAGCCACCATGTGGATGCTGAAACCAAACCCACGTCCTCTTGAAGGGGACATTTTATTATGGGGAACATGGTTTCCAGTATTATTATGTCATAAGCAATCACATAAATCATTAAGACAATACAGAATACGCTGTCACTGCACTTTTTCAAAATAAGGGGCAGATGGCTAAGTTCTGTGGGACAGGAGGGGACCACAAACTCAGTAGCAGTATTCGGGGTTTAGTTTACTATGCTTTTATAAACATAAAGACATTTTTCCCTAAGCCATATGGGAAAAAAAATCTTTCTTACTTTTCTATAATATGCAAATAAAAACATACTGGATAGACAGCTCAGTGTTGAAGAGTATATATTGTTCTTATATTCAGTACCCAGCACCCACATCAGTGGCTTACAACTGCCTATAACTCCAGCGCCTGAGGAATCCAATGTCACTGGCCTCTATGGGAATCTGAACTGATGTTGCTATACCCATAATTAAAAACAAAAGTAAATCTTATTAAAAAGTGAAACATGTCTCAAATTTAAACTGTCATTTAAAATGAAAGATAAAACTAGAGTACACTGGGTTCTTTTGTATCTGCTCTTGGACACTACCACAGATATTATCTTTTCCATTGCTCCTCATTAACTAAAATAGCACTTTGTTAAAAATACCTTATCCCTCACAATGTCAAACGGTGTGTTACTCTAGCATCATTAACCTTATTACTATTAATACTTGTTAGTTCCATAAATGATAAAAGCATCGCGCCATAGGAGACCCTACTTGCACCTCAGTCTTTCCTTTGAGCATGCTCATTAAGGAAACTGCGCAGGCGCTAAGGACCCATCCCTTTTCTGGAGCATACCACACGTGCTTGGCCTGTCCCCTTGAAAATGTGCTGTGCCCAGTCCCCAGGGGCAGATCGGTTTTCCTGAGTCAAGTGAAGGAAGTGTGGTAAAGCAAACCCTTCCCAAGGGTTTCAGACTCCACAAACAAATTCAAAACCAAGACGTTAGCACAAAAATATTCTGGAAGAACATCCAGCATTTGCTGCCATCTTTTTAGATTAAAATAAATCTAAGTCAATCTTCATCTGGTTTTCTGGCCCCATACCCAAAACTACAGTCACCAAGGGGGGTTCCTAGAGTTAAGAATATGGCAACTCATTTTCCGAAATGAAAATTAAATGGGGTTCACTCTCTTCCACGCTGCCTCATCAAAATGATGTCCACATAAGAAAATGTTCCCACACTGTACTGAACAGAACATCACTGTTCGGGCATCAGTCCCAGAAGTCAGAAGAAAAGACTCTCCAGAGTGGGCTCGGGACAAAAGGCCACTGCACGCTGGTGACTCCCTTACCAGTAGTAGACTACAAACTAGTCTCATCGATAACTCATTGATAGCCTTGTGCTGGGCATTCACACTGACACTAAGCAAAGCATTTAAAGATTCCAAATGACAGTTCTTTATACAGAGTTTCAACAAACCTAGTGCATACATATGTTTTAAACTAACAAAAAGACAATCTTTGCTCATAAAGAAAAAAAGATACATATAAAAAAGTAAATTCAACACATTAAGGATATGAAAGCGTCAATTTAAGAAAAAAAAATTCTAGTGTCTTCTATTTTGTTTTTCATTTACCCTCTGCTTCACATGAAGTAGGTCAATGTCCATATAAGGTAAACCTGCTCGAACCAAGAATGCTCACCAATTAAAGACTAGATTTACATACCCCTTAAGTTTCCCACATTTTTATAAGGAATCTGAACACACAATTTCTTAGGTTCATTGTTAGAGACACATCATTATAAAATGTGATTTATGGTAGCAGAATATACTGAGACAGACTCAGTTAGGACAGCAAATCTATTCATATTAGAGGATTATTCCATGAAAAGCAGCCACTGTAAAAAGTCGACCTCTCCCGAAATTCAGGAAAGAAAATGTAAAGCACTTCGCCAACAACATCTGAACGGAGCACAGCTGAAAATAAGGTAAGAAAGCTGTCAGCTGGATCTAAGCCCTGTCAATCCAAACAACAGACATATACCTTTGTCCTCTGCCATTCCGATTCCTTCAATCCATGCAGACAATACACTGAAGGGGAAGACCTAAGGTGCTCGCTCCCAGGAGGTACAGGGCACCCAGCATGCCCTTTACTGCTAGAAGCGTGACTAGTAGTCCTGCCTGGCCAAGGGCTCCAGAGTTAAAACTGGACCTGACTGTGGACTGCTCACCAGCTATTTTTAGAGGCTGCTTCCTCGCGGCCACATGCTGCTAATCACTCAGGCTGACTGCACTCTTGACAAGCCTGCAGCCCTTCCCACTGGGGATGGATCCCCTGCTGGGTTGGTTCCTATCTCCTGTAACTCCAAGCTCTGAAGGATGAAGCAGCTGGAAGAGCATGAAAACAAACTGGTCCACCAGTGTGGTTTTCTTCGGAACAGGCTGCAAAGGGCCTCAGCTTTAACACCAAATCAGTCAGTAATTAAAGGAGCCCACATGTGGCCCCAAGCCCAGAGCCAGCATCATCTGGCCCTTCAGAATTTTAATCATCTTCGTGGATTCCTGGGAACTTCCCTAGCACCAGGTTTCTTCCTATCCCCATGACGTCTCCTTCTATCAAGATGTCTCTTTCATTGCTCTCCCTCTCTGTCCCTGTTACAGCTCAACCATCACATTCCCTTATGTTCTCACCTCCCACCCACTCCCCTCTATTGCCCCCCCTCGCCCCGAGTTTACTCAGGAGATCTTCTCTATTTCCCCTTCCCAGGGCAATCCATGCATCCCTCTTAGGGTCCTCCTTGTTAGCTAGCTTCTCTGGAGCTGTAGGTTGCTTTACATCTAGTATTCGCTTAGGAGTGAGTACAAACCATGTTAGTCTTTCTGAGTCTGGGTTACCTCACTCAGGATGATATTTTCCAGTTCCATCCATTTGCCTGCAAATTTCATGGTATCATTGTCTGGCCTACTCTGGTAATCAGACTGGTGACTATCCTAACTGTATAGAGCCTACATCTAATAACTGATGGAAGCAGATGTAGAAATCCATGGCCAAGCACCAGGCTGAGCTCCAGGAGTCCAGTTGAAGAGAGGGAAGAGGGATTCTATGAGCAAGGGGCATCAAGAGCAGGATGCGGGAAACCTACAGAGACAACCAAACCAATCTAGTTCCTACTCATGAACTTTAGACCATCTGCTGCATGAGACTGGACTAGGCTTTCTGCATAAGCAAAACAGTTGTATAGCTTGGTCTTTCTAAGGGGCCCCTGGCAGTGGGATCAGGACCTATCTCTGGTGCATGAGCTGGCTTTTTGGAGCCCATTACCTATGGTGGGACATCTTGCTAAGCCTTGATGCAGGGGTAGGGACTTGGACCTGCCTCAACTGAATGAACCAGGCTTTGCTGACTCTCCATGGAAGGCCTTATCTTTTTGGAGTAGGGGAGGAGAGGTGGGTTGGGAGGGAAGGCTGGAGGGGAGCAGGAGGAAGGATGTGGGGGGAGTCTGTGGTTGGTATTTCTTAATAAAGAAAAGAAAAAAAAGAATACATCTTTAAAAAGAAAAAAGAATTTTAATCAGAAGCCTGTGAAACTATTTAATCAGATTGCTTGAAGAAAGACTAATGTTAAATGACAAGAAATTAATGAACTCTCTAGAATCCTGAGTCACAACACTATCATCCCAGGAATAGTCCTTCCAACAGCAAAAATAAAGCCAAGTACAAAACCATTTCGCTGGAGGACAAGAGAGGGCTGAGGGACACTGAAGGAGAGAAACTGAGAGGGGCTGGGAGGGTTGGAGGAGGGAGGGAGCACCTCGGAGGGGAGACTGAGACCTCGAATCCCACATTCAGTGCTCCCTTCGGGGATGAGAGCGCTCCAATCTTAATGCCGTTTCTTTTTTTGCTGTTCTAAGATCAGCAGTTTATAGGCGTCATTGGAGCTAATTAATAAATGAAATTAATTTAGAGCAAGCCGAATCTAGAGCAAGCAGCAACCTTTCAAAGTGGCTTCTCCATCTTTAATTTTTTTCACTCCATCTTAAGTCTTCATAAGCAAATAAAACATTTAAACCATTCTGAAGAGGGGTCAGTGACTCAAAGTTTGATGGTCTATATACGAGACAAGGTGAAGAAGGCACCAGGTCAGCTTGTGTCCTGGTTTCTTAGGATAGAGTTAAAAATGACCTTCAGGTAATTGTTACAATATTATCAATATAATACATTATCATACAATATCATATAATATTATAGGTAACTATTCTGGACGCTTCTTTTTGGCAAGTATGAGAAGGATAAGGAACACTCCACGGGACCACAAGACCAAGACACAGCTGACGCACAAGGCCACACTTATGGGATCCTGGCATGGTATAGTTTTTGTGAAGGGGAAGTGCTTCCCAATTTCTCTGTCATCCTGGAGAGTCAGCACACCTCTGGATATCAGTTTCCTGCTTATGAAACATGTCTTGACATACACCAGGCACACACATATTTAACATCCATGCCACACATATTGTGGAATCAGAATCCGTGGAGAAATCTTCTCATTCCCTCCCAGCTATCTCCAACACACCCAGTGCTGAGGTGCTCCTGAGCAGGCTGTGCAAGACCAGCCACATTAAAAATTACAAGACAGTAGACAATTAACTGATGTAAGAATCACAGCCATTAAATCAGGACCAGCCTAAACAATACAGGTCTGGTTACTCCTTGCAGACTAATCTTAACCATGACTATATACCCTATGGTTAATGTGCTGGATAGTTTTATGTCAACTCAACACAAACTAGAGGCATCTGAGAGAAGGGAGCCTCAATTAAGAAAATGCCTCCACAGGCCCTACACCTCTCCTGGGCAGCAAAATAGAGCTAACCCCATTGGTGGAAGGGTGGGTGAGCTAGCCCCAAAGCTGTGAGCATGGGAGAGCTGTCCCCATTACTCATCTGTATTTGGCAGCATGAACAGGGGAGAGGTGGCCCTGAGGTCATAATGGCAGGAGAGCTGCCCCCGTGCCCCATCAGCTGCAACACTAGGGAGAGCAGGACCTGCACCTCGACTGGGCAGCACAATAGAGCCAATTCTGTTGGCGGAGGTGTGGGTGAGCCAGACCAAAGGTGTGAGCATTGGAAAGCTGTCCCCATATATGAGCAAGGGAGAGATGCTCTCTCCACCCCATCCCCAATCAATGCCTAAGGCAGGTAGGTGGGAGAGCTAACCCTGAGGTCATTAGAGTGGGAGAGCTGGCCCTGCCCCTCATCAGCTGCAGCACTCAGGACAGTGGCCCCTATGCCATGCTTGGGCAACACAGTAGAGCTGACCCTGAAGGTGTAGGTATGGGGAATCCGACCCTGAGGACATGAAAGCAGGAGAAAGGGACCTACCTCTAGCTCATTGCTGCAGGGTGTGAACTAGCCAGGGCAATGCTGGAGAGCTCACCCTGGTGGTGAGGACAAGGGAGAGCTGGGGGGCTGACCAACCCTGCAACTACCCAGGCCCAGAACCAGGGTTATGTGTTGACCCATCCCAACATCCACCCCATCTGTGATCTGCTGGAGCACATGGAAGGGATCATCAGTCCTGTAGACCCAAAGCTGCAGGGTTTCCACAACCCAGGGCAACAGTCAGAAAACCAAGAGGAGTTCTGTGAGGTTCCAGCATCGACAGTGCAGCAGAAACCAGAGGGCTCCAACCAGACCAATGACTCTCGCAATAACAGTTATAAGAAAGATATATGGACAAAAGGGTTTACTGTATGACTCACTGTGCCACACTACAGCTTCCATGATGAGACTGATTTTTTTCCTTCTCTTTTTTTCCTTTTAATTTTATTTTATTTGACTTTGAGGGGGAAAGAGTGAAGACAAAGGGAAGGGGAAATGATTGAGATGGAGATGCATGATGTGAAAGACACAGAGAATAGAAGAAGGGAGGGAAAAGAAACAAAGAAAATACCTCCATAAGGCCAAGCTGTAGGCAAGCCTGTAGGGCACTCTCCTAAATCGTGATTGATGAGGGAGGGCCCAGCCCATTGTGGATGGTGTCACCCATGGGCTGGTGTCCAGTGTTATATGAAAAAGCAGGCTGAGCAAGCCAGGGGAAGCAAGCCAGTAAGCAGCTCCCTCCATGGCCTCTGCATCAGCTCCTGCCTCTGGGATCCTGCCCTGTTTGAGTTCCTGTCCTGACTTCCTTCAGTGATGGACTACAGTGTGGAAGCTGAGTAAACCCTTTCCTCTCCAACTTGCTTTTGGGTGGTGATGTCTCATCACAGCAACAGGAACCCTAACTAAGACAGTTAACTCCCTCCTCCTTCTATATTCTTCAAAGTTAAATAAACATTGTTACAAAATGTCTTTCTCCCCTAGTTTCACAAAGTGACAGAACATCTGTGCAGTGAGGTAAGTGAAGAAAACTGCTCTGAGTTATCACTTTAAATCATTTACAAATTTACTGCAGGGAAAGAAAACTCTGAATTGCAAGAAAATGACTGTAATGATAATAACATTTGTGGTAAAAGAGAATACTTCTAAAAGTTACTAAAAATAAACTGGATTTATACACAGAAAATAACAGCAGAGCAGACAACTAAGCTGACGGTCGCTATCAAAGGAGCAGCTGCCAGGACTGAGAGCCACCCCAGCTAAAGCAGGGGACAAACCTGTAATGGGAACTCAGAGACTATTTATATCAGGCTGGTGTGACCTGAGACCACGAGGGCCACGGCCCATATCCACGGAGCCACAGGCTACACCTGTCACAAACACCTGCCAGGTAAAGTCCACGAGGCCTCTCAGCCAGCGCTGGCCTCAGCCTTGGTCCCCAGCCACTCCTTCTCTGCAACAGCAGTCCTAACCTGTTAGATAACCGGCTGCTTCTTAATCTCTTCCTCCCAAGCTTGCATTTCTGTAGGTCCCATGAACATGCCTATGTCCCCAGTGACTTGAGCCACTGCAGAGAGCCTGAATGTAGAGAATGATTAATCAGCAGTCAGGAAGGGGCAATTTGAAAGTTGGATTTAATCAATTTGAAAGTTAGATTTAATCAATGCACACTCTGTTCAAGTACTGAAATATCGCAGAGAAACCCATGACTATGCATGACAATGTATGTAAACAAACAAAGAAGCAAAAAGAACGACATATAAGCCCTAATATTCTCAGTCTCAAAAAGGGGCGAGCAGCTCTGTTTTATCAACTTTAAGGTTATCAATTCCTTGCTCCATTAAAAAAAAAAAAAAAAAAAAAAAGCCAAGCAACAACAATCTTGCTCCCCAGAGCCCTCAGCATGCAATTACACACCCCGGCTCCAGCTCCATCATTGGTTGGCCTCCCCAGGACCTCAATCTTAGCTATAATCAAATGGCTCCAATGCCCAGCCCTGGGTCTCCCTCTCACTCCCAGAAGTCTTGTTCCTGCATGCTGTATCCAACACCCCCTCTTACAATGTGTCTTGCTGTGACCGCAACCTAATTCACCTCCCTAGACACATCTGTCTTCTTGCTGAAGTATTTCTGCAGCCCTGCAGACAGCCAGACAAGGAATCTAAAATCCTGTTGAATGTGTACCAGCAGTGTACCCCAAAACAAGTAAAGTGTGTTATTTAAACCAACACATCACCCCCAAAAAGGAGCTAGCGTCCCTCCATGTACTTACAGTGCCTCAACAAATATGAGTAAGTATTATCATTCTAAACCTAATATAAGTAGGCAAGATTACACCAAAATAAGGCAATGCTGCAGACACCAAGTACAACATAACCACGCTGACTCCTCCCCCAGACAACCACGCTGACTCCTCCCCCAGACAACCACGCTGACTCCTCCCCCAGACAACCACGCTGACTCCTCCCCCAGTCACCTCTGCAGCACAGGAAAGAAATGAGAGTTTACGACCTATTCTAGCTTGTCTAGTTACTGGTCTCTTCAGACTCTGTAACTCATTTCTACTCCTTGACTGCTGTTTTTAGTGTGGGGGACAGCTCCCAGCAGATCCATTCCTCCAGTGTAATGCTGAGAGGAGGTGGGGGCTTCAGGAAGTAGTATCACAAGCAGTCCTCAGTTATTGGGGTGTATTCTCAAAAGTGGGACCCACCTGCTCTCTCAGTTTCCCTGACTCATAACGTAGGCCCACTGCTGGCTCCACCATGTGCCTCCATGATTGGCTGCTCTTTCTAGGGGCTCGGAGTGACGGAAATGCCCAACCTTGTGATGGACTTTCTAGAACCATTAGAACAAAGTTTACCTCTTTATAAGGTGAATTAGCTAATTTTTCATTACAGTCACATGAATCAATTAACACACTCACCACCTGCCTCCCCATCCCTCCGAACCCAGGTCCCCATTTAAGCCTCTCCTGGCCACATCTGCTACTCAGTCTTGTCACAGCCCTGATCCGGCATGATGGCCTCCTTGGCTGTCTGCCCTCCCTGACAGCAAGAGCAGCCACAGTGGTGCTATGGTTCATTACAGCTTCCCCATGTCCACAAAAACTGCCTCAGACTTCTCTGCCCTTCAATCCATCCTACCAGACTCAAGGTCCTCCTAGCCTTACTACACATGGAACCTAAAACCCTGTCCAGAGAGACACCACAGCACAGCGGGACCTGTCCTGACCACTGCACAGCGGGACCTGTCCTGACCACTGCACAGCGGACCTGTCCTGACCACTGCACAGCGGACCTGTCCTGACCACTGCACAGCGGGACCTGTCCTGACCACTGCACAGCGGGACCTGTCCTGACCACTGCACAGCGGACCTGTCCTGACCACTGCACAGCGGACCTGTCCTGACCACTGCACAGCGGACCTGTCCTGACCACTGCACAGCGGACCTGTCCTGACCACTGCACAGCGGACCTGTCCTGACCACTGCACAGCGGACCTGTCCTGACCACTGCACAATGGACCTGTCCTGACCACTGCACACCCACCTGCACTCCTCCTAGCTTTCTGCCTGCTCCCGTCATGTGTGTGTATGTATGTATGTATAAATATATACATATTAGTGGTTTGCCTCCATGTATGTCTATGCACCACATATGTGCCTACTGCCTGAAGAGACCAGGAAGGCATTGGATCACCTAGGACTAGAGTTACAGACAGTTGTGAGCTGCCTTGTGGGTGGTAGGAATTGAACCTGGGTCCTCTGGAAGGGCAGTGAGTACTCTTACTTGCTGACCCCTCCTCCCCAGGCCCTGCCCCCAACACAAACACTCAGGTACAGTTCTTAGCAGAATTCTTCACTTCCCGCGCACAGCTTACAAACTATACACGCCCCAGCAGAGATTCTCCAGTGTCTCACTAGCGACACCCATGTCACTGAATCAGATGGAGAGTGATCGGGCTCCGTCTTCCCTGACCGCTTAGTAGAATTCTCTCCCTTTCACAATTTCTTCCCTCCCTGCCTTGGGCCCCTCCAGTCACTCCCATCACCTCCCTGGATTTTCTTCCACTCTCCTTTGTTGGGCCATTCTCCTCCACGTGACTTTGGAGTGTGAAAAATTCCTAAGCGTAGTCCTCTGCTCCAGCTACTGTGTAAAGGATTAACATATTTCTCTCCTTGGCCACAAATCCAGGTGACTCTCCCTAACTGTCCTATGTGGATGACTAACCGGCAATTCAGCATGTCTCTGGCATTCTTCCCTTTCCTCTCCAAGGTCAGAGTCACAAGTCACTGCAATAAGCCAGTTGCTCACTGTGCACCCTTTTCCTGAAGGTTGAACTCCGGCTGTCTCCCACCTGGCCACCGGGACAGTGCTACAGTTACACAAGCATGTGGGCTCCCTCAGCTCCTGGGCATCCTCATCAGGTTTTAAAAGTGCAGTGCCCCAGTGTGCCCGTGAAGGCCAAAGGTTTTCCTTCCACCTCTGTATGGTTTCTGCTCCTTTGCAAGCACTTCAGCCACTGAGCTCTTTTTTGTTTGGGTTTTTGTTGGTTTTTCGAGACAGGGTTTCTCTGTGTAGCTTTGCGCCTTTCCTGGAACTAGCTTTGTAGACCAGGCTGGCCTTGAACTCACAGAGATCCACCTGCCTCTGCCTCCCGAGTGCTGGGATCAAAGGCGTGCGCCACCACCGCCCGGCTCACTGAGCTTTTCTTAAGATCTGTGTATGCTCTGGCAGGAAAGGGTGAGATGTTTCCACCCTTTCTGCCTTTGAGTACAAGCTATCATCCAAACCCCAGTTCTCCCTCGCTAGTCTGCCCACCTTACTGTGACTTCACTGCTTTGCACATCTCAGAAGTGTTCTAATCTGATTACACAATGAGTGAGCTTTTAAAAAATAATAATGTTCACCCTACTCTCAAGATAAAAGAGAAGATCTTCAAGCTGGCCTGGGGCATCAGTTGCGCTGACTCCAGACAGCTGCTCTAACCTCAGCTTTGTTTCATTTCCTCTGAGCTGCTTAGAGTCTAGCCACAAACCAAGCAAAAACAGCCAGCTTTCTACTCTGTATTCGGCCTCATGCTCTCGATGCAGCCTGTTCATGCAATATCCTAATGGGGCCACCACGTATCAGTCACTGCTCAGTCCCCTGCCTTACTATGTCCTGTTCACTCTACCAACACACATCCTCAAGGAAGCCTTCTCATCTTTCATGAAATGTTCTGACAGCAGTCAGCATGTCACTGGGAATTAAGAAAAACAGCTTAAGGCAATCATTTTCTGAAGTTTCATGAAGCCAGGTACAGAAGAATAGATCTCATTCATTACCAAACACTTCCTTTGAACTGCTTTGCATGGAAAAGGAAATCAACACTTTGGAAAATACTGAATGACTTCCTTCTCACATGCTGGATAGTACAAGGTTAATCAGACCCTTCTCTGGTCAAACTTAAAAGAAGGAACAGCCATGTCCTTGAAGACTTCTTGAACTTAATTCATTCAGAAGGCAAAAGACACATAAGCCTGCCTCCTTACCACTGCCCACTTTCCAGACCCAAAAAGTTAACAAATTTAATTCAACACTCAACGTGTTTCACGTAAATTGAGAGGGAAGTATATTCGAACAACTGCATAGTTCAAATTCCCTCCTCACAGGAGAAAAGGTTCTGCAAACCATTAAGATAGAAGACTGAAGTCCCGTGACTGTTTAGCACACGTTGGGGACTCCGTCCATCCACTCCCAAGTTTCCAAAGCTCCAGGCTGCACAGGAAGGAGTTGTACAGCCTCCTCCATGGATCACAGCAGCCAGAAACAAACTATGCTCTCCTGACTAAGGCTGAGTAGAAAGGCACAATGGTTGGAAGGGTGACAAGGGACTGCCTCGTGTTACAATTCCACAAAAAAAGCCAAGTACCAGTAAAGAGTCTGTACTTCCTTCAGTCCAAGTTAAAACAGGGTATTAGCAATGCCCAGGCCCCTCCTTCCTTCCACACCCACTTCCGTCTTCATCCATCCTTCCATCCTGAAAACTAATCATCCTTTGTAATCCTCAGGTAAAAACTTCTCCTCTAGCATTCATCTGTGCTTGTAGCAATGCTGATTCACCACAGAGGGAACTAAAGGGATCAGAGCACACGCATGCGCGCACACACATGCCCACCACCACCACCACCACCACCACCACCACCACCACCACACATCCTTTAGGAATCTTTTACTACCAAAACAACACTGAGAAACTTGGTTAATTCTTCAAGCCAAGATCAGTTTTTAAAAATTTATTAGTTCTCCCCACAGAGTATTCAAAGGAGAAGAGCTCATCTCTGAGGCGTAACTGCTCCCCTAGGCCAATTACTCATGGAACTGGTATTGACAGGACATCTTTAATGAGGCAAGTTTCTTGCTGGCCCAGGACAGGAAAAGTTTTGAGGAATGAGAGATGAACAGATGGATGGACAGAAAGAAGGAAGGAAGGGAGGGAGGGAGGGAGAGAGGGAAGGAAGGAAGGAAGGAAGGAAGGAAGGAAGGAAGGAAGGAAGGAAGGAAGGAAGGAGAATGACAGCATGGCTACTCACTGAATTCTTAATCCAGAGGTCATGAAGCCGACCTCTGAAGGACACCACTGATCTTCAGTTATATCTTTGAAGGTTTCTTGACTTTAATTCATTCAGAAGGTAAAAAACGATCCATAAAGCCCTCCTCCCTTACCATTTTCCAGGGGAAAAAATTAAAGAAATAAATGGGCAACACTTACATTTTACATAAATGGAAGAAAAGGAGTACATAAAAGCAAAAAAACCATGTGCAGTTACAAAGCATATCACGTCTTAGAATCCAAACGTTATAAAATGCAAGATTAAAAACCCCACTAGATGAAATTATGATCAAGACACTTTGACAGACTCAGCCAACAACACTTTACCATCTAGATTGGTAAGAAGGAAGGTAACAGTGAAATGTAGGCAAGAAGGCTGAAACCAAAACTTATCCAGCACGGCCAGGGAGACAGTTTTGTCGCAAAGTGACAGCCTTGCCACGCCAGCATGAGGACCAGAGTTAACCCTGGCATCCATGTAGAAAGCTGGGCCTGGTTATAATCTCCACAGTGACGAGGCAGAGACAAGATCAAGGGCTCACTGGCCAACTCCAGGCCAATCTAAAACACGAGGTATTTGTCCCCTGAGACCTTACACCCAAGACTGACTTCTGGCCTCCATGTGCACAGGGACCAACACACAGACTTGCATCCACATGAAAACACACCCAAAACAAATATAAAAATTATACAGTGAGAACTGCCTCTATGCGGGGAAACCCTGCTCGACAGAAACACTCTTTGTCTAAGGCAACGGTTCTCAACCTGTGGGCTGCAAGCCACTTGCGGGCCACATATCACATGGTTACATTACAAATCATGACATTAGCAAAATTAGTTATGAAGTAGCAATGAAATAATTTCATGGTTGGGGTCAACACAACATGAGGAACTGTATTAAAGGGTCACAGCATAAGGAAGGTTGAGAACCACTGGTCTAAGGGCTCTGGGCATTGGGCAGCCTCCCATTGTAAGTTATGAGGGAAGCTATGGGCCACACAGTATCAGCTCTGATCTCTGGAGGATCAAAACCAGATGCTGCCTGTGAGTGATAGACCGTGGATGCCAAAGGCTGGATGATATCCCACAGCTGACATACGATACAAACTGGAAAAGAGTGATGCAGAGGGGCTCCATATTCTGGAGGGTAATGTGCCTCACATTTGGGAACCCCACATTGCTTTATGTGTGCCCACTCTTCACTGTTAAAAACAATACTGGTAAGTAGAGCACTTTCCTGAGTTCTGTCATTCATTCTAGTGAATTACTGGACCCAAGGGTGGCTGCAGGGGCTGAGAAACTTGAGGTCAGCTAGTCTGAACTCACAGTGCCCTCAGGAGGCCCAAGGCTAGTGTCTGAAGTGAGTCTTGCAGAGATCTCCCCACATGCTCCACAGTTTGCCAAACTCCTGGAGCCCTTCTCTCAAACTCCATGAGTTGCAAACTTTCTTACAGACCTATCTTTGAGAGAAATTTATCAGCTGTGCCAAAAGCTGGAAAGCACACTTCTATAGAACAGTAAATAAAGTTTTCAAAAACTCACACCACATCACAAAAAAATATGGCAAAGAGCTTAACAACATTATGAACCCCCCAAATCCCCCACTGACTGCCAAATGAGAGCAAGGGCCCGGGAGGATTCCAGGCCCAGGATGAAGGTGCCTGAAGAGACTATTGGTCACCAAGGGGACACACTCAAGCCACAGCCCACTCTGCCCCTGAACAGCAGAGCAGGGAGAAATGCGAAGCAAAGGCTGCTGGGAAGGGGAAACACACACCACGTAGCCTGAGGTCCTGGAAAGATCCAGCTTCCCATGGATGAAGGTGGGCAACAGGAAGCAGCCAGTATGGACCACCTTGCAGTTCTACCCAGAAGGGCTGCCTGCCCACACAGGGAACTCCAGGTCATCCTGGCGAGAGCAGGTCTGAGGCAGCGGGAAGAAACTATGTGTCATGGTAAAGAACTGAGGCAGCACTTGGCACACATCTCTTGAGTACACCCTGCCAGCCAATCTGACCAACTGGCAGAGAAGGCATAGCCAGGAGCCTGTGAGGACAGGGGCCTTGCAGTCTCTGTAGTTGGAGAGCTTCTCTCCAGGTTCCACCAAGCCCCCGCGGTCCCACAACCCACATATACAATAATCATACAGACACTTATATTATTTAAACTGCTTGGCCATTAGCTCAGGCCTACCATTGTCTAGCTCTACTCTTATATTTAGCCCATTTCTGTTAGTCTATACTTTGCCACGTGGCTTGTGGCTTACCGGTGTCTTTACATGTTGCTTCTCATGGCAGCGGCTGGCAGTGTCTCCTCCCAGCCTTCCTGTTCCCAGCCTTCTCCTCTTCTTTGTCCTGCCTACCCTACCCTTCCTGCCTGGCTACTGGCCAAGCAGCACTTTATTTCTGCAGAGTGACATCCACAGCAAGTCTCCTTCCTGCCTGGGAACTCCTGAGAAGCAGAAGCCTTGAGGAGGCCAAGAGGAGCGTGCCAGTGAGGGGAGGTACACGGTGGTCCTTGCACACTCAGGTCCTTCTGCCTGCCTACAGCAGACGCACTTGCCACTGCAAATGAGACCAGGCTAAACCAGCCAGCCTCAAACACAGAAGGTGACTGGGAAGCTGAGAAATATGTTCCAGGTGGGAAAGCGCCTGTGGTCCCCAGGAAAAATGAGGGATCAGTCCTGCCCAACCACGATGACTAGAGGAAGAGCAAGGACTTTCCAGGACTACTCTGGCAGACAGAGACACGTAAAATAAATGTCAACACAACATACTTTTAGATATTTTAGGTTCAACGTAAGAAATTGCCAGCAAAATGACTTGGACACAACTTAAATGTATGTCCCCAATGCTTTATTAAATTCCAAATATTTAAATATTTGCAATATCCAAATATGCAATTAAATCTGCAATAATTTTATAATGAATAACTGTGCAATTATCACATAGATTCTATTTGTGAAGAGGTTATTGCATGGCTTATGTTAGAACCACTCATCATTCTCTGTTTACCTTTCAATCAATATTATTTGAATAAAATAGTTCAAAGTAAATTGTAAACACCAGTACACATTGACATACACGAGTTTGTATGTCACAGTTCAACATTTCTTTACAGTTTTTAGAGTAAAATTCACATAAAATTAAGGGCATTGATCTTAAGTGACTATTCCCAGAGTTTTAACAAATGTGTATGCTGGTCTCCCTATGGAGACCTAGAACAAGGACCCCACTTAAGGTTCTTCCCTCATGATCAGTCCCATTCTGGTTTCACCCTACCCTGCCCTCAGAGATGACCCCACTGCTCTGTGGTAGGCATTTCTATTTTTATTTTCTTACTACAGATTAGTTTTGCCTATTTTAGAGTCTTATAAAAATAGCACCACATAATGCATCTTTTACATTTGCTCTATGTTCCCATCATACTAGTTAACTAAGGGGTAGAGTTTCATTGTCTGCATACAAGAGTATAAATGAGTGACAAGTAGAGTATATCCATTCTGTTACTAGTAGAAAATGAGGAATTTCCCATACTGCATTACTATGAGCATGACCCCTGGGAAAACTCTTACACAAGATTACTGCAAATACAGCCAGGTCTCCATACTCACAGGTTCTACATCAACAGATTCAATCAACAGCAAACAGAAAATGGATTTAAGCCTATGACGCTTGCATTTGCACTTAACGTGGACAAATATTTTTCCCTTGTCATTATCACCCTGAACAATGCTGTATGACTACTTGCATAGCACTTACACTGAATTAGATGCTTGTGCTGGATAGTTTCATGTCAATCTGATACAAGCTAAAGTCATCTGAGAGTCTGAGAGGAGGGAACCTCAATGGAGAAAATGCCTCCATAAGATGGAGCTGTAGGCAAGCCTCTAAGGCATTTTCTTACTATAGATCAGTGGGAGAAGGCCTGGCCTATGGTGGATGGAGCCACCCCTGGGCTAGTGGTCCTGTGGTCTATAAGAAAGCAAGCTGAACAAGTCATGAGGAGCAAGCCAGTAAGCAGCACTCCTCCCTGGCCTCTGTATCAGCTCTTGCCTCCAGCTTCCTGCCCTGTTTGAGTTCCTGTCCTGACTTCCCTCAGTGATGGACACTGATGTGGAAGTGTAAGCCAAATCAACCCTTCCTCTCCACATTGCTTTGGTCATGGTGTTTCATCACAGCCATCCTGACCCTAACTAGGACAGTACTACAGGTAATCCAGAGATGATCTGAAACAAAGGGAGGATATGGATGGTTTACATGCAAATACAACCCTGGTTTACACTCCGGGCTCGAGTTTCTGTTGACAAGGAGGATCTTAGAACCAATCTTCTTCAGATAAGGAGGGGTAATTATATATTACCTCATATTACTGCTTCAGGTAAATATGCAGAACTGTTGGGGCCCAAGTATTATAAAAACCATTCCCAAAGTAACTCCACCATTTAATGTACTCATTAAGAACCACTGACCACTCTGTCATGATTCTGTCTTTCTAGGTTTAGCCATTCTGGTGGGTATTATCACGGATCTCACAGTGTGTTTCACATATGCTGTCCTGAGAATTAATTATGCTGAGCATATTTTTCAAATAATGTCACCATTTATTTCACTCAGTTTGTGCAGTATTTGCTCATGTCTTTTACACTTTTTTAAATGAATTGTAAGAGTTCTTTGCATTTCCCTGTCACTTGTCCATTAACATTCACTCCTTGTTAAAATTCTTTCTTCCTGATCTCTGCTCATCTTCTCAATGACGTCTTCCGGCCAGTAGTGTTAACTCTGATAACGCAGACCACATCAGTTGCAGGTATATTCTAGAGACATCACCGACACACCAGGGTATAGCTTAACAGGATTCCTTGCCTCACAGTGAGATGTGGCATCTATTTCAGGGCTTACCTTGCATCACTGCTCCAAGAAACACAGACACTAGCGGAATCTTGGCTATGGGCCAAAACTTGGCACCAGGAAAGAAGGTGGTCTCACAACAGGGGCAGAATATTAACAGACATCGCTTTGTGGCTCTTACCAAGAGTGAAAGTAAAGAACTAGTGATAATTTTGGGGGGGGGGTTGTTTTTACTAAGTGATAAAAACTTTGGTCACTATTCTGCCAGATTCAACTACCTTTTCCCCTCCAGCAGCCACGCAACACTCTGGTCCTCTGACTTCTTACAAGAACTACCTTACCTGTGCTCTATGGGAGAAGGCTATTTTAATAATAAATACACTTTTAAAAAAAATCTATATCGAAGAGCTATCAAAACTTCAAGGGCAAGCAGGGCATGGCGGTGCACACACCCAGGATGATTTGGGAGGAAAAAACAGGCCTGTTGGAGGATATTATTAGGACAAAATGGAAAATACTGAGTATTGGCGTTCCACGGTGGACAAGTATTTGTGATAACCCCTCTACAGTCACACACAAATACACCCTTGGGCTGGAGAGATGGCTCAGAGGTTAAGAGCACCAGCCGCTCTTCCAGAGGTCTTGAGTTCAATTCCCAGCAACCACATGGTGGCTCACAACCATCTGTAATGAGATCTGGTGCCTTCTTCTGGCCTGAGCACTGTATATATAATAAAACAAGAAGGAAGTAGCAGCAGCAGCAGCAGTAGCAGTACACCCTTGTTTCTAAAAGAAGCATGCTAAAGAAATTAAGGGTGCAGTAATTCGAATTAACTTTCAGGAAAACTAAAGGAACCAGGAGAGGCAGAACAGACATATATTTCTGTGGTAATAACTGATAAACTTATACAAGGGGGATATTCATTGCACTTAAAAGTGTCTTGCAGCTTTGAAATGTTTAAATGAATACGATAGAAATACATGCATTTCCGGGCTATCAGGGCAATACATTCCAAAGGAAAACTGGGGGAACTGAAAGGACAAAAGCTTCCCAGGTTCACTCACAACTGGACAAACAAGAAGAAAAACCAGTGCAGCTTTTAGGATGCTTCTAGAGATAGCGACGGGATTCTCAGCGTGAAGCCATGAGGTGACACAGAGCTATTTGATGGCTTCCAAGTGCCACTGGGGCCATGCAGAAGGTTTTGAGTCTTAGGAGACATGTGACAAGAACTTACATGAGTTTATCTAATAGGATGATGGGATGGATACAATTCTCTGTTACAGAGAAGAAAGCCAAGATCCAGCAGTGGTGGGCAGCAGAAGTGGAGAAAGCAATGTAGCAAAGTGCTGGGCTGGCAAACCCCAGGGAAGGGAGAGTGTCTGCACCTCAAGGCACTAATCATTCTGTTGTTAGAGGGTTTACCAAATGTGAAAAACATCTATAAAATAAAAACCAAACTTGGTTCTAAAAATAAAAAGATAAAAGAAGTTAAAGGTCAGCTTTTTGAGCCATCCCTGAAATGCTACCAATTCTGCCTATCTGCAAACAGTAGACACCAAAGAGAACCTGTCTCCACTCACCTGCCACCATGCTCCTGTGCTCAGTGCTCCACACACCTATGACACTCTCAACAGGGTACCCTGAATTGGGCCTCAAATTCAAACAGGAGAATAATTCTTAAGTCGTCTGTCATACACAGGGAAACCACATACCTAGAGGGGATGGTTACACAAGGAAGAAAGGAAGAAAGGGGAAGCCACAGGGTGAAGTTTTCACCCTGGCTCTCAGTAGGCTGGCATACTTTTTCCAAGGTCCTCATAGTAATGAATGGTGCCCATTTGCCACCTCTGGGGCCATAACTAACACACAGCTCCTGAACCCAAAATCCTAATTCCAGATGCAGCCTCACAATGTAGGGTAGGGTTTCCACTCTCCCCCTTCATTCTAGCGTCTAGTATATTACTCCCTGCTAAAAGGGGCTTTTTTAGTTAGCCATACCATCCCAGCCACTTCCTGAGACTAAAATTAATCAAAACCAAAACAAAACAGAAAAAAAAAGAGCAATCTACTTCAAATCCTTCTAGTTAATAGTTTATGGTTGACAATGATCTTGATTTGCAAATCTTAAACCTGTTCAAGCCCATATTCCACTCATAGCCCGGGCCACTGATTGCATACGCTTCTGCTCCTGGAATCAGATCTAGCATACAGTGTTATGTCATAACCTGACTTTATGTCATTGCCTGGACAGGCTTCTCTTGAAGTTCATGGCCAAGTTCCACAATCACCTGCTTTTCACACTGTACATGTGATTGATGTGAACACCTTTGACCCCCAGGGCATTCCCAAAATTCTGCTAACCTCAGCAAAGCTGGGAAATGTCAAGATTGAGTCCTGACCAATGTACAATGTGTACCAAATACATAACAGAATTATTCTTCAGCAGCCTGCACTTCATAAACACATAGTATCTCCAGATGTTTACAGATGCCTTTCTAGGCACTGCAGAATACTTTTTACTGACAGAAGTTGCCTAGGATTACTTCTGGCATAAAGCTCTACGTACAGATAGAGCACTCATACACAAAATAAATAAATCTTTAAAAAATGCACTGTAAAATACTCTTTACTGACAGAAGTTGCCTAGGATTACTTCTGGCATAAAATTGTACATGCAGATAAAGCACTCATACACACAAAATAAATACATCTTTAAAAAAAATGAGCCACCATGTGATTTAGCTCAGTGGTAGAGCGCTTGCCTAGCAAGCGCAAGGCCCTGGGTTCGATTCTCAGCTTAAAAAAAAAAGTAATCTGTCCCTTTAGCTTCCTGCACCTTCTGACTGAGATTCTCAGTGGTGAAGCCACTCGGGAACTGCTGGTTGCAGTCACGATTCTGAAACTTTAGAAAAGCCTTTGGTTCTCAGCTTTCCTAATACTCTGACCCTTTAAAAACAGTTCCTAGTGTTCTAGGGACCCATAACCACCTAATTATTTCATTGCCACTTCATAACTTTAATTTTGCCACTGTTGTGAATCATAATGTAAATATCTGATGTGGAGGATATCTGATATTTGACCCCCCAAAGGGGTTGCAACCCACAGGTTGAGCCTTGCTAAGGTTTAGTCCATGTTGGTCTGGTCCCTTAAACCTCACTACACAGTTCAAACCTTATTTAGAATCACTTTTGTCCCAATCCCATGACAAAGCAATGTAGAGTATCTGAAAAACAAAGGACAGTTTTGACTCTGTTTATCCCACATGTACTTCTGTGTGTGCTCCCTTCCCAATGCACCCCAATCACACACCAAAGTGATGACCCACATCACCACCATGTTCAAAGATGTCCTGCAATCCTGATCTCACTGACTCATTTTGCTCTAACCCTCACTGTGGAGAGAGTAACCCCAAAAGATCTGACTAGCTGCAGAGTGCAATTCTTTAGGCTTTATACAAGACCCACACATGCTAATGCTCAGTCAGAATCCTGGTGCTTAAATATCCATGACAACACTGGCTAAAAATAATGCTTTACATGAAAAGAGTTGGATCACCATCAAATTCAGATTGACAAAACAGATCAGCTCTGTAAGTTAGCAAGGATTGTAGGATGCACACCTAACTCTTTGGATGGCAACTTCTAAATGGTTTCCATAGATTTTTTTCCACGTTATCAATTCATTCATTTATTCAGCAAATATTCTAAATCTCTGTCCTGTGCAACTTAACTTACAACCCAAGGAAGAGGAACTAGAATTCACACTCCCCACATGAAAGGTAGACAGGATAACAGGGTGCAGTCATTTGAGGGAAATTATGCTGCTGAATTTCAAATGTACAACATTCTCGGGGCTGACTGCTGCAAACCGTTCTTTATAAATATTAAAAATGTCCACTTCTTACTCTGGTATCGTTTAATGAAAATTGGCAAATCTTATTTTCAAAGAGGAAATAGTCGTAATTCTTACAAAGGAACTTAAAAATATGAAACCAAAAAAGGGAAGAAAAATTCGGCAGATGACTCCATACTTCAGTATTTACACAAATAATTTTAGCCCATTCTTTTGAGTCATGTTTAAAAATAAAATGGAAAATTGAAACCTTGCAAATAAGTAAAGCGTCTCTACACACACACACACACACACACAAACACACACACACACACACACACTCTCGAACAAATGAACTGTCGGCTATGGCCCAAATTTCATCCCAAAGAGAACCATCCAACTAAGTTCGGATGAAAGAGTTCCAGGAATACCCCTTCTATTACTACTGAACAGCTTCCTGTGGGTATAACCCAGGAAGATGGTGAGGAACCTGTAGCATGCTATCTAAACGATCTCTAACACCCAATGGACTTGATCTATCTATCTAAACATTTCTCTATATCTATGAAGTACACATGTTCTTAGAATTCTGTTTATCTCTAATACTTATCAATAGGATTTCTATATTCTTGCCTACAGCATAAACCTAAGAAATCCTAACATGTCATTTTTAACAACTTATGACATCAAAAGCAAATCAGAAAACAGCACAACTACCCCTCAGTGTCCTTTTGGACTGATGACAGAGAAATGCTCATCTGTATGTGATCACTGCAATGTCGTCTACCTTTCTGTGAACTAAGCACCTGCTTTCATGCTCAATGCTGACACACCATTGAGTACAGGGGACCCAGCCTGCTCAGAAAGCTGCTTTAACTCCAGATACAAGACAAGAGAAACAGGTTATCCACAGTACAGCAAGCCCTGGACTCTGCAATATAAACAAAAGTAGACTATGACCAAGTCTCCAAGTTTGGGTTTGGTATGAGCCAGGCAGTAAGCATGGTTTTCCTTTTAGAACAGTTAAAAGGAAGTCAGAGAAAATTTCATAATGTGAGGTTTATTGGAAATTCAACTGCAGGTTCAATAATCAGGTTTTACTGGTGCACCTCCTGACTCTACTGGCCACGGCTGCTTCCAGACCACAGCAGCAGAGCTGAGCGGCTGTAACAGTAACTGCATGGTGGGACTGCCTATCTAACCCATGCCAGTGGGTACTCTGCAGCCTCGATCACACAAGGACCTAGTCAAAGGGAGGAGCAGCCCGTCTAGCTCTGAGGAAAATGCAAGGGGAATCCCTGTTCCCTTTCCTCCTCACTGCTGCTGGCTGCTTCCTTCCCGGGTTCCCCACAAAGAGCCAAAAAGCAGAAGGAAAAGGCTCCTGGGAGACAATCTGAGCCAATAATCACTACAATCTGGAACCAGCTCCGCCTCTGCTTTGCTTTTAGATGAAATCAATTCTATCTGGTCTCTGTTCCTAATGGTGGGTGCCCTCACAATCAAGTAGGACAGAGACTCCATACATAGACCCTCATCATCACCAAATACAGTAACTTTATTTGTAAAACTACTATTGAGTCACTTTGAAATCAATCTTCAATATTATGATAAAAGTACCATCATCTTCATATGAAGATGGGGAAAATCTGGGAAACATTTGGAAAGGTTTAATGATTTACCTAAATTAGCAAGTAGAAGAGCCTGAGTGTCTTTGTGGGTTCAGTTCAGCTGGAGACAATTTTGTTGACTGAACTTGCATCTGTTGAAGAAGTCATATCACAAGTTCAAAAGAAAATGGTGAGTCCAGGAATGGGGACTGCCATGGATGGTGCCCTGATTAACTGAAGACTGCCATGGACAGTGCCCTGGTTCACTAAGGGCTGCCTTGGATGGTGCCCTGGTTCAATGAGGGCTGCCTTGGACGGTGCCCTGGTTCAATGAGGGCTGCCTTGGACGGTGCCCTGGTTCAATCGGGGCTGCCTTGGACGGTGCCCTGGTTCAATCAGGGCTGCCGTGGACGGTGTCCTGGTTCAATAAGGGCTGCCATGGACAGTGCCCTGCTTCGCTGAGGGCTGCCATGGGGCTGCCATGGATGGTGCTCTGGTTCACTTACCTCACCCTTTGCTTTCTTTGCTCTTAGGTGGGCTGGGACCAAAGGACCAACAGTTGTGAATTCTAAGATTTTAAGGGTAACTGTGGTATTGGTGTTGACTGTCTATTCAGACACTTCACTCCCAGGCTTCCCCTGCAGCTGAAGGAAGGGGCTTTATTGAAATATGCATTAAAGATGATCCACATAAGCCCATGGATTTTCATGTCCATTTGAGAGCACACACTTTCCAAGATTCTCAACCTAACTGCTTTTGCAACATCAAAGGATGAAAATAGAGGGATAGCAAGCCTCTTGCCAGTTGGCTTCCAATAATCAACTCCAGGATCAACCACCACTCACCAACAACACACATGGAAGCCTTTACAGCAAGATAGGAGCAGAGGAGTCAGCTAACAAAAATGAAGGGCAGTGACAAGGTAGTAGCTCAAAGAACTGAAGAATCGCTGTATACAGA
Organism: Onychomys torridus; assembly: GCF_903995425.1. NCBI lineage: Eukaryota > Metazoa > Chordata > Mammalia > Rodentia > Cricetidae > Onychomys > Onychomys torridus. Next base: position 11,775,799 of record NC_050444.1, read on the forward strand.
TTATAGGTAGATCAATATGTACCAAAGTTCTTGTTCTCGAGCTACTTGCATTTATTGTATTGACTTTACCTAGTAATGTAGCATTTGTGCTAATAAAGACAGACTAATGTTTAGAACTCTTTTGTGAGTGGTTAGACATTTGAGATGGATGAGTGAGAACAGAGTAAGACCCAGAAAGAGCTCCTGGAACTCCTCCCCCGCAGGCCGCCTGGCAATACCTTTCTGTGCGCTCTTAGTCTATGCTTACTGATGTTTGCTTCTCCTTTGGTTTTCCAAATCTCCAAGTCTTGGAGACATGACTGTTCACTGGGCACTACATCTGGCACAAACATCTGCTAAGACCTCCACAGTGGCAACAGGAACTGCTAACAGTTACATTTTAGTTCTGTGCCAGGGACTCTAGGCCTCTGTGTGTACTGGCTACAAATAGACAAATCAGCCAAAGCCAAAATAAATCTTATCTCTTCAAGAAAATAAACACTACGTTTCACACATGAAGAAATACGCTCAATTTGAACAGTGTACCTACTTCAAGTCATCACTGTAAGAACAGGGAGGACCAGGCGAACACAGGGAGACAACTAATGCACATTTCCAGCAGTAAACAGCCTGGCTCCTCCCGGTGGCTGAAGATGGTCAGAATCTTACAAAGAAAAAAGTTCACATGATAAACTCAATAAAGTATTCCTAGGGTTTGAAAATAGCAATACATTTAAAGAATCTTAATACCCAGTAATTTACATAAAAAATTACTAAGTTGAATTTTCCCTAGAAATGTAAAGGTAGTTTTAAATTAGAACACAGTTATTATAACTTGCTGACTAAAAGTAATCATATATATATATCAATAAAGGCAAAGAAAATATTAAATACTAATTATATTAATAAGGCAAGGAAGAAGGGAAGGAAAAATGGGGAAGGGAAGTCAGAGTGAAAGAAAAAAATTACAGAACTGCATTCATCACAAGCAGATGCAAAAGCAACAACAAAATATTACAAATAAAGCTGAATGCACAAATTGGCAAATAAAGACATATGGGCAACATCAGCAATAAAGCCATGTGTGTAGCACTGGTAACTAAAGCTGTGTGCACAATATTAGCAATAAATCCATGTGTACATATTAGGAAATAAAGCCATGTGTAAAGTATAGCTCAACATGATCAAACGGGGATTGAAGAGAAAAGGAGGATTTGCCAAAACTCTTTAAACTAGAAATACATAAATTCCCACAATCAGATATGGATATCTACATAACACCTACAGTTAGTACTTGACTTGCTAGAAAAAGGCAGAATGTCTGCATTTCTCACTTTAAGACAATAAGGTTCCTCTAAGACTGAAAAGCACAATCTGTCTATTGAGTAATGAGATGTTTACATAGAAAAATCCCATAGACTATATTACACGTGTGTATATACATATATAAACATATGCATATATACATATACTACTGAAATTGAAAAGTGAATTTAACAAGGCCATATGACCCAAGATAGGTGTATTGATTCTATGTCTACACACTAAGAGCACACAATGGCAGAAGGAATTTCTTCTATTCTCTTGCAGTGCTAAAGGATCAAACCAGGGCCATAACACACATAGCAGGCAGACACTCTATCAATGAGCCATATACTCAGTCCTTGTTTGGGGTGTTTTTGTTTTTTGTTTTGTTTTATTATGTTTAAAGAAAGTCTTACTATATTGCCCTTGTCCAGTTCTACCTCCTTAGTGCGTGGAACATAAAGAATGCACCACTACAGTTACCACAAAATTATATTTAATATGAATTATAAAGCTATCAAAATGCATAAAATATCTAGAAAAAGTACTCAACAAAAATATATGAGTACCCCAAACTACAGAGTAAGCCAGAAATAAATTAAAGACCTAGATAAATAAAGATATACCACTGTCATGGGGTGCCTGGTGAGAGCCTGATTCTCCCACACTGATGTAAAGAGTCAATGCAAATCTGAGTGTAGACGGAAATCACTGGAAATCACACAGAAGAACTAGCCATTCAGAACCATTTTTAAAGGGATGACAAATGTGGACATTTACTGCCTACTTTCACTAGTTACTATGTATTCAGAGTAGTAAGGACTGTAGCACAAATAGACGATTTTTTCAAGTACAGAATAAGGGGCACAGAAATAGACTTGATAATTATACTCCCACTTACTTTTTTACAAAGGCAACAAAAGTAACCTAATGTAAAAGCAAAGTGCTTTCAATAAATTGTGCCATTACAGCATAACAAACAAAATAAAGCTACTCTAAACCAATTTGAGGAAGATTATAAACTTAAATATAAAATCTAAAACTCTGAAATTTCTAAAAGAAAACAGATATTAGCTTTGTGACTTGAGAACAGGATGTTTCTTAGGCTAGAGAAAGTAAAGTCACAAATGTAAAAGGAAGTATTAACATGAAAGATATTTGTTCTTCACCCCCATTTCCTGAGAACCCTGTACCCTGTATGTCAACCTCAGGTAGGAACCCCAACCCTGAAGAGACTCCTCCCCACCTGTCTGAGGACCATGCCACCTACATACTACATGTAGATTCCAGTGAGCTTTCCACACACTCGTAAGAATCATCTAACTATACAGGTTTGTGCCTGTGCTCAGAAGCTGCACCTAGGTCTGGCTGAGCTGAATCCACTGGTGATACCATGTTCATACATCAACACTGTGTTGTACCACTATTGAGCCCCAAGCACCACTCAAAAGGTCCATAGCTCAACTAGTCAGGGTAACAGCATAGATCCTTTCAACAAAGGTGGGACAGATAGCTAGCCATACCAAGAAGCACTACCAACAACCTAATTCCAGATGCCTAGTTACCACTGTAAAAATATAAGAAAACATGAACAACCAGGGCAATGTGTCTCTCCTCCAAAACTTAGTACTCCAACAGTAATATTCCCTGCGAAAAGCAACTTAGAGGACATACAATACAACAATTTCAAACAGCAATTATAAATATGTTCAAGCCAACTATGTTCCTTGCAGCTTTATTTGTAATAGTCAGAACCTGGAAACAACCTAGATGTCCATCAACTGAGGAATGGATAAAAAAAAAAATGTGGTACATTTACACAATGGAATATTACTCAAGGACACGACGAAATATTACTCAAGGACACAATGGAATACTACTCAGGGACACAATGGAGTATTGTTCAAGGACACAATGGAGTATTGCTCAAGGACACAATGGAACATTACTCAAGGACACAATGGAATATTGCTCAAGGACACAATGGAATACTGCTCAAGGACACAATGGAATACTACTCAAGGACACAATGGAGTATTGCTCAAGGACACAATGGAGTATTGCTCAAGGACACCAGGAAATTTGAAGGCACATGGATGGAACTAGAAAAAAATCATCCCAAGTGAGGTAACCTAGACTGAGAAGACAAACATGGTATGCACTCACTCATAAGTGAATACCTAGAGAGATGAGGTATCAAGGAGGATTCCTGGAAGGGAAAATGGAAGAGAGTTCATGAGTAGACTGAGGGTGAGTGGGGAAGGGAACATGAATGATCAGGTTGTGGGGGAATGGCAGGGGGAGCAGGCATTTCAGGGTCATGTAAAAACTTGGCACAAGGGAATCTCCCAGGAATCTAAGCTGCCCAGCTTAGACTCCTTAGCCACGGCAGATCCACAGCCTGAACTGGCCATCTCCTGTGAGCAAATTGGTGCCTAGCTCAATTGTCATCAGAGAGGCATCATCCAGCAACTGATGGGAATAGCTGCAGACCCACAGCCAAACATTAGATGGAGTTCAGGGAATCCTGCAGAAGAGGAGGAGAAAGGGTTATAGGAGCCAGAGGGGTCAAGGACACCACAAGAAAACTCACACAATCAACTAACCTGACTCATAGGGGCTCACAGAGACTGAACCGACAACCAGGGAGCCTGTATGGGACTGATCTAGGCTCTCTGTTTGTGTGTTACAGTTGTGTAGCTTGGTCCCCTTGTGGGACTCCTAACAGTGGGAACAGGGCCTCTCTCTGACACTTTTACTGGCTTTTGGGACTCTTGTTCATACTGGGTCTAATTGCCCAGCCTTAATGCATGGGGAAATGCTTAGTCTTACTGCAACTTGATATGCCGTGTTTTGTTGATACTCATGGGAGACCTGCCCTTGCCTAAACAGAAACAGAGGAGTGGGTTGGGGGGAGGATGGAGGAGAAACTGCCCCTGGGATGTAAAATAAAAGAATAAATAAATTCATTTTTTTAAAAATAAAGAAATACATTCAAGCAACTCAAAGAGGATACAAATAATTGATAAAATGCAGACTGCAAAAAACACAAATATTTGAATGAAATAAAGCAAATAATTCAAGATATGGAAATAGAATTTTGTAAAGACAGAATTTCTGAAAAAAATCAAACTAAAAAAATGTGAAAGATTCAATAAGTCAACTAAGATCAATGGAAAGCCTCAGACAGACCAGATCAAGAAGTAAGAGAATCAGGCCTTGATAAGGTAGACAAATTGAATCACTTGGTCAAAGAAAACGTTACATCTAAAAATTCAGGATAGAAAATGCAGAAACTCTGGAATACCACAGAAAGACCAAACCTACAAATCACAGGTATACAAAGAGAAGAAACCTGGGCCAAATTTCAGAGAATATTTTCAGCAACATCCTAAGATAAGTTTACCAAATTTAAGGAAAGAAATACCTATATCAAGGTACAAGAGGTATACAGAACACCAAATAGAATCAGAAAAAAAACTCACTATGTCACACAATAAATCAACACACTAACTGTACAAAACAAAGAACATATTTTGAGAAAGATGATGTAAAATATAAAGGCAGACCTATGAAAATAAAAACTAATTTTCAATAGCGACTTTAACAGCCAGAAGGGATTGGACCTATATTCTACAATTTATGAAAGACCAAAGATGCCAGCCAGGACTAGTATACCCAAACAACTATCAATTGCAATCAAAAAAGAAAAACTCTCCATAATAACAACAGGTTAAAGGAATTTCTGCATACTAAGCCATCTCTACAGAGCCATTAGAAGGGATGCTTAGGTATGAAAAGAGGGATAAACACACCCAATAAGGCACAAGGAATAAATAAAAAATTCCCAAACAGTTAATAAAAAGCAGTCTAAGAAAACATCACAAAACAACGGGAGTTAACACATATTCTTCCACAACAACTAACAATATTAACGTCCTGACTCCCCAGGAAAGAGACACAGACTAACAGACTGGGTTAGAAAACAGGATCTACAGACTAACAGACTGGGTTAGAAAACAGGATCTATCTTTCTGCTGCCTCCAAGAAACACACCAAACCAAACAAAGAAAAAAGAAAGGAAGAAAATGAAAAGTTGTTATTGATTAGGACAAGTAGTCCTTGTACATATAGCTGAAAAAACCTCTGTTTGGAATACGTAATTCTATCTCAATAATACAAAGGCAGTATGATGGGAAAGCTAAATAGAAAACTGAGGGAAGAATGTGTATGGCCAACAATAATAAGACAAAAAGTGTTCAGCATTAATAGTGAACAGAGAAGGGCAACTGTAAACCAAAGGAGAAAAGATGGCAATATCTAATGTTGGTGCATGTGTGGTGGTTTGAATAAGAACGGCCCCCATATCCTCACGTATTTGAATGCTTAGGTCATCAAGGAGTGGCACTACTTCTAAGGATTAGGAAGTGTGGCCTTGTTGGAGCAGGTGTGGCCCTGTTGGAGGAAGTGTGTCACTGAGGGTGGGCTTAGAAGTTTCGGAGGCCCAAGCCAGGTCCAGTGGCTCTCTCACTCTCTTCCTGCTGCCTGCAGATCCAGATGTAGAACTCTCAGCTTCTTCTCCAGCACCATGTCTGCCTGCACACTGCCATGCTCCCCGCCATGATTACAGTGGACTAAACCTCTGAAACTGTAAGCAAGCCCCAATTAAATACTTTTCTGTTGTGGAATATTATTTGAACTATGTAAAGATGTGCTATATTTGTTTATGCTGCAGAATATTTAACTGTGTAAAGATGTGTTACATTTGTTTCACCTTGCCTGCCTAAGGTGCCTGATTGGTCTAAGAAAAAGCTGACTGGCCCATAGCTAGGCAGAGAGAGGACAGGCAGGGCTGGGAGGTGGAGAGAGTAAAGAGGAGACATCGAGGCGCAAGAAGAGGAAGAAGGAGATGAGAATAAGAGAGAGGGAGACGCACTCCTGGGAAGAAGCTGCCTCTAGCCAGCCAGACACGAGAAGCAGTCAAAGTAAGACATACAGAAAGAAAAAAGGTAAAAAGCCCCAAGGCAACAGGAAGATAAAGAGAAACAGGTTAATTTAAGTTAAAAGAGCTAGCCAGAAATGATCCTAAGCTAGGCCAAGAATTCAAAACTAATATTAACTCTTGGTGTCATGATCTGGGAGCAGGTTCGTGGCCCAAAAGAAAAAGCCTGGTACACTTTCCTCTATAAGAGTTTCTGCGGTTTCATGGTGTCTCTTCACAGCAATAGAACACTAAGATAACATGTAAATAAAATAACTAGAATCCCTCATCCTGGCGTTAGTAGGAATGAGAAATATATTTTACAACCTCTCTACTAGACAGTTTAGTCCTATAACATAGCAACTCCTCTCTTGTATTTGCTCAAAAACATGAAGATATTTCTTAAAGGTCTTATATATTTATATATTGTTCTTTGAAATAGTGTGCACAAGTAGAAACAGCTAAGGCATCTGTCAATAAGAGACACCAACCAACTGTACTGCTCACACAACAAATACTCGCAGAAAAGGAAGAAAAAGAAGAAAAAGAACAAGGTACTGTTCTGTGCAGTTAGGTGGGTGAATCCCAGAAATAATCACGGCAAGTAAAAGAAGCCATTTCGCACGAAGTGTTTACAAAATGAATTCTAAAACAGACAAAACTAATATGGCACTGTAGTGTCACCAGATGGTGGGAGGTAGCAATAAGGCCAGGGCTAAAGAGAACTTCCTAGAGTGGTTGAATAAATTACATAGGCAGATAATATATTTATCAAAACTCCTCAAGTTGCACGCTAAAATTTGTGTAATTCATTATATGAAAATTTTAATTTTACCACAAAGGAAAATAAAACCATAAATACAGGCTACGTTCTAGCTAATGGCAAGGAAGCACAGATGTCTAGAAGAGGGTGGTAGACTGATGTCTATTTGACAAGGGCATGACAAGAGGCAAATACGTTAAATACCACTGCAGAATTGAGGTAGTGGAGCGTCAAGTTAGATGCACTCCAAAATTTTTGATAATTAAATGCTTGTTAAATAACACTACTGCTGGGCGGTGGTGGTGCATGCCTTTAATCTCAGCACTTGGGAGGCAGAGGAAGGCAGATTTCTGTGAGTTTGAGGCCGGCCTGGTCTACAGAGCAAGTTCCAGGACAGCTAGGGTTGTTACACAGAGGAAACCCTGTCCCCAAAAAAAAGAAAGAATGAAAAACAAAAAAAAAAAAAGAAAAGAAAAACAAAACAGAAAAAGAACACTACCAATGGCACTAGAGAGACAGCTCAACAGTTACGAGCACTTGTTGCTTTTGAAAAACGTCCAAGTTCAGCCTCAGCACCAATATGATGACTCACAACCATCCTTAATTCCAATTCCAGGGGGTCCAACACCCTCTTCTTAACTCTGTGGACACCACGCATACATCCAGTGGACATACATACATGCAGGCAAAACATTCATACACATAAAATCTAAATACAATTTTTAAAATACTTTAAATTATAAAAGATCACCAGAAATGGTGGCATATAATTTGAGAATTCTGGAGACAAAGGCAGGATGATCACAAATTTAAAGGCAGCCTGGGCTACATGTCAAGCAAGTTTCAGGTCAGCCTGAGTAATGAGACATGTCTCAAAAAAAAAAAAAATCAAAATCAAGCCAGACAGGAAGTAGTGTTACACGCCTTTAATCCCAGCACTCAGAAGGCAGAGGCAGGTGGATTGGCCAGCCTAGTCTACAAAGCAAGTTCCAGAACAGCCAACCCTGTCTCAAGAAACCAAAGCAACAAATAAATTAAACCAACTGTACACTCATGTACACACACACACACACACACACACACACACACACACAAAGCTACCTCTAAAAAAAGATGTATGTGACTTTTGGATAAAATTAAAAACTATAATAATAATTAAAAATTATATTTATATTACTCTCAGGTATAAGACTCAATACTATAAAGATATAATTTGTTCTAATTTAGTCTATAAATCCAAACATATTCTACCCAAAATTCTTAAAAAAAAAAAAAAAAAAAAAAACCTTTCCTAAAACCTCGCAAATCGTGTTCTAAAATGTAGACTAAAGGCCCCCAAATGGCAATTACAACAGTGAAAGGAAGTATAACCTGTCCTTTCAAAGAGCCTTCTTACACAGCTAAGGAGTACTCAGTGACATGGATCCTCCCCTCCTGGAACACAGTGTCAGGCTTAGAAACAATAGGAGCTGCTTCTACACAGTCTATATGAACACTAACTACAGAACACTTCCTCATCTACACTGTAAAAAAATATTTAAGAGATCCCCCACTTGAACAGTACATACACAATAAAAATCAACGTTTAGTGCTGTAGAGACCCAAATGCAAAAGAGCAAAGTTTCAGATATTTTATGATCTCACTTAAAAGGAATGCCATCGTCTCTGTTACAGTGTTATAAAACACAAAAGCCCAAATCATAAAATAGAAAATAGAAAAATTCTATTACTGCTATGTTAAAATTATAAAATTCTGTTGAATAAAATATTGCACGGGATAAGGCAATGTAAACAATCAATGATGGAACAGAGAAGTCCTTGACCTGTCACTCAAGCGAGCACAAGGCTTGGGGTTGTGAAACACACTCTACAAATCAATACATACACAGAGACCAATTAAAAACACCAGGGAATAGGCAATATTTATGAAAAACAAAGTCAAAAAAGAAACAAAAATGTCATGTCTTACTAGTACCCAGGAAAATGCAAATGTTAGCCATGTAAGAATACTTGAAGCACACCAAACTCAGAAACATTAAACTTTACCAAGGGGGGCAACAATAAAGGTAACTATTGTAATTCATTATAGGTAGGATGTGAATTCAAACAACCACTATGGGTTTAATAAAATAGCAACACCCAAAAAAGGTTAATTCATGTTTTAATACGCTCTGACCCAACAATTTCAAGCTACGGAAAAATAGTTAGACACACCTAGAAAGGCGCAAATGGGTTGAGGGCAACAGTTTGGAAGGTAGCATGCCAAGGAGTAGCGGCCTCAACAGGACTACTCAACAGAAAGAGGCACATTCATACAGTGAGGAACTGTGGCCACGCACATGAAGACCTGGAATTCACAACTGCTAGGTACATCGACAAGCGCCCAGTCACACACTATTACTACATGTGAAACAAGGACATGCACACTTCTATATGCATGGATACAGACAAGCTTCTCAAGCAGTTTCTGTACATAATGTTAGCAATAAAATGTTTCACATTTGGTGCTAGAGATGGCTCTGCAGTTAAGAGTTCTTCCTGCTCTTCCACAGGACTTGAGTTCGGTTCCCACCAATGCCAGGCTAACCAAAAACTCCTGTAAACCCAGCTCCAAGGGAGCGGATGTCCTCTGAGGGCATATGCACTCTTGCAGGGGGAGGGGGAGGAGTGGAACAAATCTTGTGCTTAACAGATGGATGGCTTGGTGGTTAAGAACACTAGCTGCTCTACTAAGGCCCAGGATCAATTCTCAACACCCACACAGCAGGTCACAACTGTCTGCAACTCGACTTCCAAGATATTTGATGCCCATTTTTGGCCTCCACAAGCACCAGACATGAATATGGTGCACAGACATACATGCGAACAAAACACCCATACACATAAAATAATATTTTTTAATTTTAAATCAATATAAAAATATCTTTAATAGCAAGTATATTTTAATAAAATGCATATATATAAATATTATACATGGGCATTTAGCATGTAATGTTCAATATAACATCATATAGTTTGCATAGTATAGATTATAAGAGCATGTATGTGAATAATTATCAATAAATGTGTAAGAATGGCTAAGATGTAATAGCACAGAAGAAAATCCACATGTTGAGAACGGCTTATTCCTTACATGTATAGTAGATACTCTTAAAATGACATTTCAAAACATACAGATCTAAAAGCAGCACACACATGTTTTATTTACAAAGGGAAAGGTACTACTTTCAAAAAGCAAGTGCTGGACACCATTTTTAAAATTAAGCCAGAAGAATCTTATTAAAATCCATTTGATTCAAAGAACAGGAGGTAAAGTTCAATGCTAGATATCATTTCAATAAACATTTGTAACAATAACTTTTGTTCATGTAAAAGAAATTACTCCTAAATAAAATTTGCACATGAACCTGCAACTGAAGAGGCTTTCCAGTATACCATTTCAGAGTAACTGGGATTAAACCAGGACTATCACTCTGCACATGAGCGTATGTGGCACAAGAAATGCAATAGGCATAACATAACAACAAGGACTGCCTTGGCAGGGCGGAAATGGCTGTCAAGCCCATGGAAAACAGAAGCAAAAGCAATTATAGCAATGATGGTTGCAGAATAAAATTACTTTATCAAACAATATTCTTCCACTTTACAATTAAGGCAACCCTGGCTGCCTTCCATAATGAATGAGTCACTGGGTTAGATCTGTGGGCACACACAGAAGAGTCAACATTTCTCCAAATTCAGCAAGAGCTCAGCCTACTGCTGAGGCTGTCCTCTGTGTGGACAACCTCCTCTTCCTCTTTCACACTAATCTCTGCTCTGGAGCATAGAAACTACCCACAGCGGGCAGTGTCACTTTCTCATGGCCAGGCCAAAGGACATCCTCAGCCTTCAGCACCTCTCCTAGAACTCTTCCTTTTAAAAGTTCGGGTGACCAGGGGAGCTGAAAAATCCTTTCTGTCTACCAAGTTATAACTTGTCTTCAGCCATCATAGATCTGATCAGAATGAAGTTGCAGTCAATGGCTTGCCATGAAAAGATAAGAAAGCAGCTGAAAGGAACCAAATCACATCCCTGAAATAACAAACATCAACTGCAGAACCAATGCCTGAACACCCGAACACCAGACGAATGCAAACATAAAAGTAATTATAATGGCTGATAAAATACCATGCCGGCTCCCATTAGTACCAGAACTAAAAAAAAGGCAGTTCATGCACTGAATGCTGGAATGCACCACTACAGTGGGACACAGGGAGTGAACATCTCATCTCTAGCATTCTAACAGAAATGGTGATTCCGTAGAATGGAACAGGTCTATGTTCACTCAGAATGGCATATTCCACCCATGAGAACAGAGCCCAACAGCTACACACTGGGACAGCAGACAGGGAATTTTAGCCAGGTACCACCAGTCCGGGGACAGAGAGCTCGAGCTTTCCTCAAATTATCCTAGAAAACTGTAAATGGTTCCTACTAACATACAGTTTTTGTTCTAAGTAAATTTTAACTGATACGGAAAAACTGTACATACTAATGGAGTACCTTACAATGTTTCAGTACGTATAATATGTAAATCAGGTAAAACATCATGTCTTCAAATATTATCTTTTTTATGGTAAAAATTTCGAAACTACTTTCTGATTTTGAAATGGTCTACATATTACTATCATCTCTAAGCACCCTACTATGCAAAACCACACCAGAATGCCTTCATCTTATCTAGCTATGAATACAGTTTTATCAAAGGGGATTTAACAGTCTTTTGTACTTTGTACATGCTGGGGATGTAAAAGTAGCATACTCAAGATGCAGACCCAGTACTTCTCATGACATTGTATCAGTAGCTGGAAGAGCATCAAAAGACCAAATTGTATCTGAGCTCTAGACACAGAAAGTTACAAAACTCTTCTTAAGAGATTAGCTAGCAAATAGCAATCTGAAGGATGGCCATGGAATAAATGAGATACTTACAAAAATGTATCAAGTACTTCAGAAAGTTACAGTACAATTACTGAAGAGCAACTTTAATTTGAAACAAATGTTACAGATAAACAGTAATATAGACGTTTAAGCCAAGACTTTTATTTGATATTCTGTCAGGTTTTGCACTGTCTGTTACCCTGTGCATGGAACATCTATACCATGCATCAAAGCATAGCAAACTGTCTTAGGCTATCAGAACCAGGAAGCAAAACAAGAGTAAATTGATTTAAGATTAGAGATGTCTGAGAGACTTGCCACATGCTGCTTAACTAAATAGGGGCCTGAGCTATCAGATTCTTTGTTCTAAACTGTACTACCTTTCATGAGAAAAATGGCTTTTGTTGTTCCCTTTTGGGATCAGCCAGCACATGAATAAAATATCTAATACAAACAAGAAATAAAGAAGCTAGCTCACATAAGCTTTTATCCAAGTTACTGTTATTAATTAGCTGAAAATGAAGTCTTATCTACTTACTTTCTAATAATCTCTCTGAGACAGATGATCTTAGTACAAGACTGAAATATGGATCTTTACTTCCCGGCCCATGATATGGCTGTAAAAAATGCCCTTTACAGAAACTGTTTTCATGTGATCTGGCCAAGGTAGGAAAATGCTGCTACCAGAACAATGAAAACATACCATTCCTGTAGTGAGCAAACAGTGGACTTCCTATTTTTTTCCATCCTTAAATGGCTGGCAGAGGATTAAGCCACTGGCCCTGATGCCCCTGGTTAAGTAAAAAGAACTGCTCCAGGGACCCCTTCTTTCGAGGATGCCAGGCTACACTCAGCAGCATACTGTACACAATACTAACCTAAGAGACACAGAATGCATGTGGAGGTGGGAGAGAATAAACTCAGAAGTACATTTCTAAATGACCAAAATGCATCAACTGACTGTGTGACTTTACCTTACCAAACATATATGGATACATTTCATTCTCAGTAAGTCTCAAGAAAGTTGTTCCACACAAACTCTTATTACTAAATTTCAAAATCTCTTAGACATCTTGAGGAAATTAAACACCAATAGATAAGAATTTCGGGGAAGGTGCACACTGATTAAATAATTTTAAAACGTAATTGCCCTTATATAATTTGAAGCTTCAAATTGGGAGGGGGACAAGTTCTACAGCGACACCTCCTGGTGGGTGTAAGTCAGAAGCTAGCCCCAGGCAAAGCAGGCCAAGGCTGGCAGACACTTCAGAAAAGGTCAAGACAATGGAGCAATCGTGCCACAGGGCACCAGTACCAACCCTTGGAACTAAGTCGTGAGCCCAAAGACAACCATAAGCCCTCTTCCTCAAAAGCTTTCCCTATCAGTAAATGTGAAAAAGGCCGTTCCTGGCCCTAACTGCCCACATAAATAACATTTTTAAATGCAAGTTAAAAGTAAGATGCCCAATTACTCTTTTCTCTTGTATTCTAGGGAGTAAAATTGAAAAATATAAAATGACTCTACTGTCTCATTTCTCAATTGAGCTGAAGAAAATTAAAAGCAGAGGCCTACTTTAAAATATTTTTTTTCCAAAAGGTGCGCTTTACAGTACTGAATCCTATCTCCCATTCCCCACCATACTTTTATTAAAATCTAAGAACTAGAGTCATGTGACCAATGTTACCATTGACATCAGATCCTCAATGTAAAAAACGTAGTGTGTACACTTTTCAAAGTAAAATTTACTAAGGTGCTATTTCAAGCACATTTTAGCCAAAGGCCAATCAGTTAAGGACTGAAGCACAGGTTTCTGCAATGACCTGTACCATATACACCATGGACAACACGGGAAGAAAACTTGATAAACCAGTTCAACTCCCAACCCTATAGGATTCCGTGCAATCTATTTAGGAGCCCATGATTCAAGCAGTGCAGTGTATGAGGAGCAACAGAAAGCCTAGATTCTGGACTGTGTTCTTCCCTCCTACCTGCATTTCCACATCCTGAACAAGACAACTTGTAAGCATTGATCTTCTCACCTTCTGTAACTAGAAGGCACTAAATGTCACAGCAATGTCCTTATTATCTGCACCTGCGAACTAACTCCCCAGGAGTCACAGTTGGTTTCCATATCACAATGCCCCCACCTCGGTGACCACAGAAAGTTAACTTTTCTTTCAGTAGTACCCTGTTTGTCTTTCAGCTGTACCCTGTTATGAGAAAGCAGCAAACAGAACCACACTTTTTCATGTGATGTAACCGTGTGGCACAATGGAACAATCTTAGTTTCTACCACTGGTGCCTTCCCCCTCACCCACAGTCAGAACTCAGTATTTACTTTAAATAATGGCCTGGGAAGAAGAGCAATCCACTCTACCTAATGAAAGCTGTGATTTGGAGGGAGGGGTTAGAATGCAGGTATTTCATTCACAGACTGTGCTCCATTATAGTTATGGAATCAGTGTATTAAAATATTGACAACTGAAGATGCTTGTGTTTACTCTAAAATACGAGCAATATGACATAATAAGTTACTATACAGTCTAGCACTTTCTAAACCTATCAGTTGACTGTTACAATGGTTCATTTATTGTAAGGATAGGAAAATGAAACACTCTCTGTACTGATTCATACCAATGACAGGCCTCACAAGTGACTTCCTTGGATACAAACATTTTTCTACTCAAGGGTTTTCTAAAGGATAAAATTATAGGAAGGACTGGGGGTGTTGCTCAGTGGTTAGAGCACTTCCCAAGCAGTCACAAAGCTCCCAGGACAGCAGCAAAGAAGACACATTTCACTAGTAAACAGCTAAGAAAACTTAACGTTAAAATCTTACTCATTAGCTTTCTCTTTGGCACCTAAACATGCAGTAGGCTTTTCTCATTCATAGAGTTCATATCTACAACCACATCAGAAGCAGTGATGCCGCCTGTGTGAGATTAGCTGATTTAGGGGCTAGGGAACTAGAGCATCAGTTTTACCTGAACTAAAGGTGAATTAATCACTACAGTGGCCTTGAACTTGGAACTTCATACACAGAATTCTTTCCATTAAAAATACAAAATTAGTTCTCAGAACGTTAATGTGTACAAACAAAGGATTTAACTGCACTACTTTCCCCATTTGCATTTATTCATTCACTTTTCCCATTAAATTTTTATTGAGCACCTATTATGGAGCAGAACTATTATGAACAGGAGTGAGCATGCATTTAGATAAACAAGACGTAAGTGCTATGAAGAAAACCCATCGTTACCTCATCTATTTTCCTGACATACAATATAACCATCCGATGTATTTTCCTGACATGTAATAATGGACTGCATGTAGACCGTGGCGCAGAATCTAAATCATTTCTAGTGAAACTGAGAGCTCACATGTGTATTCCAGTTCCAATATTCTAAATATGAGTCAAAGGAAATATAAAAGAAACCGAGAACCGATGAAATATGACACGAAACAGATTTAAAACATCTGTTCTCCACTGCCAGCTAAGCACATGGAGAATAAAGGTGAATACCCAGTCGATTTTTTTTTTTTTTGAGAAAAGGAGAACACACACACACAAACTGTATAGTACTTTATGACACCCCTTCATATTTTAAAAGGCAAACACAAGACATGGTACGAAAACTAAACAAAACTCCATAAAATAATTTTCAAGAACGATGTATCCACTCCTACCCAAGCCCCCGAATACACTCCTCCAAGCTGCTCCTCAACGCTGCTGAGCGGGCAGGAACTTACTTTCCCTGACTTTGGCTCAGGGTCAAGCACCCCGAAATCTGCAAGAAGATAAACAGTCCTTCACGCCCAGCTTCCACTGGAAAAGACAAGGATGACCGCGCAATGACCTTGCGTTCTGGAGACCCGATGGCGGTGCTGGGGTCCCCTCTGGCCGAGCCCCACTTCTCCACCTCCCCGCCTAGTGAGCGCGGCCTCGCCCCGCGCACCGGAGCAACGCAGAGGATGGAGACGCTCGGCGGACCAGCAACCAGAAACAGACCTGCAGCGCCCACCCTGCTCCCTCCCGCCGCCCCGGCCCTGCTGAGGGGACTCTGACCTCTCCGAGCCCCGGGGCTGCTGCTGCTCCCGCTGCTACCCGTGCTCGGGCTACCGCTGCCGGAGCCGCTGCCGCTGCTGCTGCTGCTGTGGCCGCCGCCGCCCTTGGCGTTCTTGCGCGGGGCCATCGCAAGCTTCTTGGGGGTACTGCAGAGGACGGAGGCCTTGCTGAGTGAGCTAGGAACACCGGGGATCCGCGACTCCTGCAGCAACGTTTCCGCCTTCACCGCGCTCGCCGCGCCTCGTAAGACTTGGACCAGCGTGTGGCTGCACGGCGAAAATCGCGTGCGCCCAGGTTGCGACTCCCTCGGTGGACAAGAGCGCTCCACTAACCCGGCCTCGGCCCCGCCCCTGCCAGCCTCGGCCCACCCACCAGATCTGAAGGATAGCAATAGGAGCCAATCGCGAGGACCACTGATCGGGGGCGAGGCCGCCTACGCTCCCCAGCCCTCCGCAGGTCGAAGCAAGTCAGGCGCTGCGCAGCGGCTGCAAAGCCGGAGCGGCATGTGGCTTTTCAGTCTGCTTTGGTCTTCTGGAACGTGGCAAACGTGGAAGCCGGCAGGGCTCTCGCGAGCGTTGGCGCTCTAGCTCCAACGGGATGGGGCGGGCGTGGGGGCGGTACCCGACAGCAGCGCACCACCTCTTGGCTTCTTCCAAGGAATTTGGTTCCGGTGCCTAAGCACGTACCAGGAGTGCAAGCGTCTTCTTCAAAAAGGAGACGCCACAGTTCCATGAGTACACCATGGTCGTTGATCCTTTCAGTGTCAAAAAAGGGGTCTGTGCCATTTGTGCCAACAGTATTTTTGGAAAGCCTTAGTTAAGACATTAAAAAATGTTGATATGACTCAAAAAACCCATTTTCTTACCATGCAGGACACTCTGAAATCTGCCCCCCCCCCACCCCCAGACTGACAGAGTTACTGGAAGTGCCCAGCCATGGATCGCCTCCTGTGCTTGTGCATGTGCTGCCTCGAGATTGAGAACTGAGTATTTTTAAATTTGAAAAAAAAAAAAAAAAGTCAGCATTTGGGCAAACCAGCTAAGGACCATCATTTCTTGTTTCACCAATTGTTCACGCTGTGTCTGTGAAATATGTGGTGATTCGATAAACCGCTGTCAACTTCCAGAGATATTCCCCGAGTTCTGGACCACCTTGGAAGTACCCCCTTGCAGTAGAGCCAGAGAAGCCACAGCTTTGGGACGCCCCGCTTTATTCCCCTTTGTAGCTTGTAGTTTTCCTCGGCCACCACCGACAACTGCTTTGGGTCCGCTGGCCTCTGCCGTGTCAGCTGTGAATGGCTGGGGACTGCCGAAGTGAAGTGTGCAACCCATCAAGGCCAGCGTGGCGGGACAGCAGAAAGGAGGCCTCCTTTTCAGACAGCTATGAAATGGGAGCGGCAGTCCGTTTACACTGTGTCTATCTCTGAGCCTCCTTCTGCCTCCTTTCTTCTCTCTAGGGCGCCCCTTACTGCCCGCAGAGGACATTATTTCAGCAGGAAATAATAATGATGGGGAGAAGCTAAGAGACAAATCTGATTCATATCACTTAATGTAAGATACTGAAATCTAAACGACAGTAGATAAATAAGTTTTATCCCCAAGATAAAACTTTCAGATTCTCACAAAACAATATTACAGAACTTATGTTTTGGGAGATCTAAAATACCGTCCACAGATGTTTTAAACCCTTATTCCCCAGCTGCTGATGCTGATTGGGGAAACGGGGGAGTCTTCGGGAGGTGGGACCTGGCTGCTCAAGCAGGTCAGTAGGAGCAGACCTTGGCAGGTCGTTTGACTAGTGAAGGTTCTGCTCTTCTGCTGTCATAGGCTCCCACTGCTTCTACTGTTAGGACTTTGAAGCCTCCTTCTCTGGCCTGGCGGTGGTGGCGCAGGCCTTCAACGCCAGCACTCCGGACGCAGAGCCAGGCGGATCTCTGTGAGTTCAAGGCCAGCTGGCCTACCAAGTGAGTTCCAGAAAAGCTACACAGAGAAACCCTGTCTTGAAAAACAAACAAACAAAAAAGTCTCTCTGGAACTATGAGCCAAAATCACCTGTAGCATGAATCTTACAGGTCTTATTAATAAAATCAAACCTGAGGCTAGTTATTTGGGTGAATGCTGAAAGATCAGAGATACAGAACAAACCACAGCTACCTCACCTTGCCAATTACTCAGCTGGTAATTGGTCTTATTTCCTCAGACTGGAAGCTTCTGAGTCCTCATCCACATGAATCTCAGCTGAACTGTGCTGCTCCAAAGCCTAAAAACTTAACCAGCCAAATGCTTAACTAGCTAAATGCTGCTAGTTTCTGGTCTTCACGCCTTATATATCTTTCTACTTTCTGCTGTCACTCCCTGGGATTAAAGGCTGGGTTTCTGGGATTAAAGGGTGTGTCACCAAGCTTGGCAGTTTCTAATGTGGCCTTGAACTCAGAGATCCAGAGGTATTTCTGTCTCTGAAATGCTAGGATTAAAGGCGTGTGCTATCACTGCTTATCCTTGTTTAATATTGTGACCATCCTGCTCTCTGACCCCAGATAAGTTTATTATCTGCACAATATTTTTGGAACACAATACCACAATCACCCTTCTCTCCCTCAGTTTATTTCCTTTGTGCATTTTAATCACAGCAACGCAAAAGAGTCCAATAAAGTTACAGAGTTGGTGATGGAGAGGTATTCCTGCAAACAGAATTACCTTCAAATTATTCTTCCTACAAAAGGCCCAGAGTTCCGCAGAGAACACGTCACCTGACTGCCCACTTCCTATGGCAAAGGCTTCTGGGATCATCTACACCCTCCCTGAAAAGATAGATTGGAACCTAAGTGTGGGCACTTATCGAAGGTCACAGTTTGGGGGAAACTGGATTTCTTTAGCAGCTGTCTCCAAGAGGCAGAAAGGGAGGCTTTGTCCCTGCATTCCCAGAAACTAAAGTTGGTACAATCTCTAGCAATAAGGACATAGCCACATCTCCACTCCATTTCCCTTGGGAGCCAGGAGGTTCCCCTCTCCTTTAGAGACCTCCATTCAAGCATAGTAGGATTCCCACCTTCACTACAGAAAGTAATTTAAGGATGAGCCAATAAGAACAGAGTTGGAGATTTCCTTATTAAAAGGATGTTTTACTGTTATTACTTTAGTAAGCAGAAGGCTTATTAGAAAGAAAGATGCTACAGAGAGAGAGAAATAAAGCACACCCAATAAGACAAGTCCACACTCTAAAGGACAGATGAAATTTGGTTTCTTTACAATGGGTGTATATGAGTTAGGTTTCAAATGGGACAAACTGCTGAGGTGACTATTAAACATATCAAAGCAGACGCTTTGCAGCCAGGTTCTCCAGGCATCCCTCAGTCGCTACCCCTTACAGAGCCTTCCTAGCTAGCATATCCGCCCCCTACTCTAAACTTCTCCAGCCCAAGAACTGGACTGCCCTTCCCCAAGCTGCCCGTCCCTATATAATCCAACCATTTTGGTTACCGGACCTTTGTCTACTCTATTTGGGCCTCCTGGCTTCCGTAACTGATTCCCAGCTCTCCCTTCCTCTAGCTCCATCTCCTCATATGGCTCAGGGACATGTCCACTCCAGACTCTCCCAGATGTCCCTGCCTCTGGCTATGCTCTCCCACATATCTATAATAAACCTTCTCTTCCACCATACAAAAGATCAATCATATCCTTTTCTTTTTATTTCTTTTTTCATTCAATATGAGATTTCGGTAGCTCTCAAGTTACATCTAGAGGTTGCTAAGAAACTACCCCCTTTCTTTCTAACATTGGCCAAAGACTGTAATTTGTATCAGGATTAATATTTGTATTAATGCTGCAATTGTTATTTGTATTTATGCTGCATTTGTTAATTATGAAAAACTGTTTTTACCTTGCCTGCCTAAGGTACCTGATTGGTCTAATAAAGAGCTTATTGGTCAATAGCTGGGCATGAGAAAGGATAGGCGAGGCTGCCAGGCAGAGAGAATAAATTGTAGGTGGAAGTTTCTCTCCTACCAGCAACTCCCAAATATCCAGCAGATACTTCCCAAATTACCACACAGAGGCTTAATATTACTTACAAATGCTTGGCCAGTAGTTCAGGCTCATTACTAACTAGCTCTTACCCTTAAATTAACCCATAATTCTTATCTATATTTATCTATGTGGTTTGGTACCTTTTCTCTGTACAGATTTCTCATCTTGCTTCCTCTGCATCTGGCTGGTGACTCCTGACCCTGCCCTTCCTCTTCCCAGTGTTCTTAGATTGGTCACCCTACCTATACTTCCTGCCTGGCTACTGGCCAATCAGGGTTGTAATGAACCAATTCAAGTGACAAATTTTTACAGTGTACAAGATTATTCCACAGCATTTCCCAAGATAGGCTAGATAATGGAGTATTTTTTCTGAATTTGTCAAATACTAATAGACTACACATTCTTAATGTAATTATTGCCTGTATATATTTGTATATAGTTATGTACTTATTGTATGTAGTTTTTCTGTTAGTTAAAACCTTTACATTTTATTTAGACAAAAAGGGAGAAATGTTGTATGATATTTTGTTTGTGTCTGACAAATAAAGCTTACCTAGAGATCAGAGGGCAGAGCTAGCCACTAGTTAACCATAGAGGCTAGGTGGAAGTACCTTTAATCTCAGCACTTGGTAGGCTCACGCCTTTGATCCCAGCACAATCTTGAAGACAGGAATATAAGGAAGGTGGAGACCAGATCTCAATCCCCTTTTGGTCTGAGGATTTGGAGACGTAAGAAGTGATTGCTGCTGCTCCTTTGCTTCTCTGATCTTTCAGCTTCTACCTCAATATCTGATTCCTGGTTTTACTTGATAAGACTAATTAGGATCATGCTTCAATAAATAGGAGGAGAAATCTAGGCTGGGAAGGAGAAGGGAAGAACAAAAGGAGGAGGAGAGAGTGAAGGACACACCCAGAAGCCAGGCAGCCATCAGCCAGACAGACAGAGACGGCAAGAAAGTAAGAAAGGTTAAAAAGTGCCAAGGCAAAAGGATAAAAGAAACAGGTTAGCAGATTTAAACAATACTTATCCACAAACCCAGCCCTACAGAAAGCACTAGAAGGAAAATTCCAACCTAAGGAAGGCAGATTCACCCATGAAAGCACAGGCAATAGATAACACCACAGCAGTAAACCCCAAAGAAGAGAAGTACACACACACTACCACCAAAAAATAAAGATAATAACAGGAATGAACAATCACTGGTCATTAATATCCCTTAATATCAATGGACTTAATTCACCTATAAAAAGACACAGACTAACAGAATGGATACGAAAACAGGACCCGTCTTTCTGCTGCATACAAGAAACACTCTTCAAATTCAAAGACAGACACCTCCTAAGATTAAAAGGCTGAGAAAAGACTTTCCAATCAAATGGTCTTAAGAAGCAAGCTGGTGTAGCCATCTTAATATCCAGCAAAATAGACTTCAAACTAAAATCAATCAAAAGAGATGATGAAGGACATTACATACTCATCACAGGAAAGATCCACCAAGATGAAGTCTAAATTCTGAACATTTATGCCCCAAACACAAGGGCACCCACATATGTAAAAGAAACATTACTAAAGCTTAAATCACATATAAAACCCCACACATTAATAGTGGGAGATTTAAACACCCCACTTTCACCTCTGGACAGATCAGCCAAATTGAAACTTAACAGAGACATAATGGTCTTAATTGATGTTATGGCTCAAATGGACTTAACTGATATCTACAGAACATTCCACCCAAACAAAAAAGAATATACCTTCTTCTCAGCACCCCATGGAACCTTCTCTAAAATTGACCACATACTTGGCCACAAAGCAAATCTCAACAGACACAAAACAATTGGAATAACCTCCTGTGCTCTATTGGACCACCATGGTTTAAATTTAGATTTCAACAACAGAAAAAACTACAGAAATCCTACAATCTCATGGAAACTGAATAATGCTCAACTGAATCACCAATGGGTTAAGGAAGAAATAAATAAAGAAATTAAAGACTTCCTAGAGATCAATGAAAATAAATACACCACATACCCAAACTTATGGGATACTATGAAAGCAGTGCTAAGAGGGAAATTCATAGCACTGAATGCCCACATAAAGAAGCTGGAGAAATCTCACACTAGTGACTTGACAGCACACCTGAAAGCCCTTGAACAGGAAGAAGCAAAGTCTCCCAGGAGGAACAGATGCCAGGAAATTATCAAATTGAGAGCTGAAATCAATAAAATAGAAATAAAGAGAACAATACACAGGATTAATGAAACAAAGAGTTGGTTCTTTGAGAAGATCAACAAGATAGACAAGCCCTTATCCAAACTAACCAAAAGACAGAGAGGAGAGAGAGCATCCAAATTAACAAAATCAGAAATGAAAAGGGGGACATAACAACAGACAATGAAGAATTCCAGAGAATCATCAGGTCATACTTCAAAAACCTCTGCTCCACAAAACTGTAAAATCTAAAAGAAATGGATAATTTTCTGGATAGGTACCACATACCTAAGTTAAATCAAAACCAGATAAACCATTTAAATAGTCCCATAACCCCTAAGGAAATAGAATCAGTCATTAAAAGTCTCCCAACCAAAAAAAGCCCTGGACCTGATGGTTTCAGTGTAGAATTCTATCAGATTTTCAAAGAAGAATTAATACAAATACTCTTTAAATTGTTCCACACAATAGAAGCAAAAGGTATATTACCAAACTCCTTCTATGAGGCTACAATTACCCTGATTCCTAAACCAAACAAACATGCAACAAAGAAAGAGAACTACAGACCCTCCCTCATGAACACTGATGCAAAAATACTCAATAAAATTCTAGCAAACAGACTCCAAGAACACATCAAAACAATTATCTACCATGATCAAGTAGGCTTCATCCCAGGGATGCAAGGGTGGTTCAACATACAAAACTCCATCAATGTAATACACCATATAAACAAACTCAAAGAAAAAAACCACATGATCATCTCACTAGATGCAGAAAAGGCATTTGACAAAATCCAACACCCGTTCATGATAAAGGTCTTGGAGTGATCAGGAATATAGGGAACATACCTAAACATAATAAAGGCAATCTACAGCAAGCCAACAGCCAACATCAAATTAAATGGAGAGAAACTCAAAGCAACACCACTAAAATCAGGAACAAGGCAAGGCTGTCCACTCTCCCCATACTTATTCAATATAGCACTTGAAGTTCTAGCCAGAGCTATAAGACAACATAAAGAGATTAAGGGGATACAAATTGGAAAGGAAGAAGTCAAGCTCTCCCTATTTGCAGATGACATGTTAGTATACATGAGTGACCCCAAAACTACAACCAACTTAACCCGCACACATATGAACATATAATTTTTGACAAAGAAGCCAAAAATGTACAATGGAAAAAAGAAAGCATCTTCAACAAATGGTGCTGGCATAACTGGATGTCAATGTGTAGAGGCTGCAAATAGATCCATATCTGTCACTATGCACAAAACTTAAGTCCAAGTGGATCAAAGACCTCAACATAAATCCAGCTACTCTGAACCTGATAGAAGAGAAACTAGGAAGTACTCTTGAATGCATTGGCACCGGAGATCACTTTCTAAATATAACACCAGTAGCACAGACACTGAGAGAAACAATCAATCAATGGGACCTGTTGAAACTTACAAGCTTTTGTAGAGCAAAGGACACAGTCAACCAGACAAAGCGACAGCCTACAGAATGGGAAACGGTCTTCACCAACCCCACATCTGACAGAGGGCTGATATCCAGAATATATAAAGAACTCAAGAAATTAGACATCAAAATGCCCAACAGTCCAATTAAGAAATTGGCTAGAGAACTAAACAAAGAATTCGCCACAGAAGAAGTTCAAATGGCTGAAAGACATTTAAGGAATTGCTCAACATCCCTAATTATCTGGGAAATGCAAATCAAAACAACTCTGAGATATCACCTTACACCTGTCAGAGTGGCTAAGATCAAAAACACAGAAGACAGCTTATGCTGGAGAGGATGTGGAGCAAGGGGAACTCTCCTCCACTGCTGGTGGGAATGAAGCTTGTACAGCCACTTTGAAAATCAATATGGCGATTCCTTAGAAAATTGGGAATCCATCTCCCCCAAGACCCAGCTGTAGCACTCTTGGGCATATACCCAAGGAATGCTCAATCATACCACAAGGGCATTTGCTCAGCTATGTTCGTATCAGCTTTGTTTGTAATAGCCAGAACCTGGAAACAACCTAGATGCCCTTCAACTGAAGAATGGATAAAGAAAATATGGTACATATACACAATGAGTACTAATCAGCAGAGAAAAACAATGACATCATGAGGTTTTAGGCAAATGGATGGATCTAGAAAAAATGATCCTGAGTGAGGTAACCCAGACTCAGAAGGACAAACATGGTATGTACTCACTCATAGGAGGATACTCGATGTAAAACAAAGATGACTAGACTGCTACTTACAACTCCAGGGAGTCTACCTAGAAAACAGGACCCTAGGAAAGACACAGGGATCACCCAATGACAGAGAAATGGATGAGATCTACATCAACAACCTGGAAGACAGTGGGAGTAATGAAGGGCAAGATTTGAGGGAAAGAAAGCTTAGGGGAGCAGGAGATCCCAGCTGGATCAAGGACAGAAAGGAAGAACAAGGAATAACAGACCATGATAAATGAAGACCACATGAGAACAGGAATAGGCAGAGTGCTCGAGAGGTCCCCAGAAATCCACAATGATATATCCTCTGTAGACTGCTGGCAATGGTTGAGAGAAAGCCTGATCTGACCTAGTCTGATGATCAGATGACTAAACACCCTAACAGTCATCTTGGAACTCTCATCCAATAATTGATGGAAGTGGATGCAGAGATCCTCAGCCAGGCCCCAGGTGGAGCTCCAGATGTCCAACTGTCCAGAAAGAGGAGGGACTGCAAGAGCGTGAATTGTTGAATCCAAGATTGCAAAAAGCAAAGGGACATATAGCCAAACTAATGGAAACACATGAACTATGAACCAAAGGCTGTGGAGCCCCCAACTGGATCAGGCCCTCTGGATAAGTGAGACAATTGAATAGCTTGAACTGTTTGGGAGGCACCAAGGCAGTGGGACCCGGACCCGTCCTTAGTGCATGAGCTGGCTGTTTGGAACCTTGGGCTTACACAGGGACACTTTGCTTAGTCTGGAAGGAGGGGACAGGACCTGCCTGTACCGAATCCACCAGGTTTAAATGAATCCCCAGGGGTGTCATGGTCCTGGAGGACATGGGAATGGAGGGGAGGGGCTGGGGGGAAGGTGGGGATGGGTGCGGGAAGGGGAAGGACAGGGGAACCCATGGCTGATGTATAAAATTAAAACACATAATTAAAAAAAAAAAAAAAGAAAGAAACAGGTTAGTTTAAGTTAAAAGAGCCTGGAATGAGCTAAACTAAGGCCAAACATTCAAAACTAATAAATGTCCATGTCATGATTTGAAAGCTGGTTGGTGGCCTTAAAGGAAAATCCTGGTACACTCGGAACATAAGGTTGCATGTCACTTTAGCCCTAAGTAGCACCTCCGCACTACTGCAACATGCTTGGTTGAGAGGTTTCTAGGGATATACCATCTGGACCTAAGTCAGCAAAATATGTTATCTTTGATAAGATGCCTTTTGCCAAACACATATTTTCTCAATGAGCCATTGGGTCCCTCTTGGTGGTATCTAAAATCTGAAATCCCCAGGTTTTCTCCCAGGCATTTTCCCAACATTCCCACAATTCCCTCTTTCTATCCTGCCTCGGAACCACTGACATATTTCCTTAAGCAGTATGGACAAAGACAAATTTTATAAATACAGATCATAGGAAAGAAGAGATTCAATGACATTTATACACAGAATGATGTAAAATCAAATTTATAACAATTCTTACAGATTCAGGAATTGTGAATATATGTGGTTTATTTTCTGATACTAAACTCTCCACATTAAGCAGTTAGAATGGTACGTTTTACATCCGTTTCTACTTCCCACTTTATGGGCATCAAAAATGTCAAGCTTGTCTAGTACCTGTGTTCTCTTTCCTAAGATCTTTCCTCAGTTTGGTGTAGGGAAAGATGGGGAATCTATGTGTCCCTAAAATTATAGGAAAGGGAAAACATGTGTTAGCCTACCCTTTTCTCTGAGATTTCCAGTGAGATTAAGAATGAATTCTGGGTGAAACAATGTTAAAATGACTATAAAGGCAGTACTTAAGTAAGACAATGTATTAAAATACCAGCTCAGTGGAGCTTTTGAACCACACCAGTACACCTTTCTGACATTGTCATAGCCTTCCATGGCTTCCCTGAGATTTGTAAGTGTGAGCCAGAGAATACCATTTGTTTTGTTCTGATTTCTCTTTTTTTTCCCCAGAGCTGAGGACCAAACCCAGGGCCTTGTGCATGCTAGTCAAGTGCTCTACCACTGAGCTAAATTCCCAACCCCCTGATTTCTTTTTCTTTTCCTTCTGTTGACTCTTTAGAACCTCCAGTGAGACACTTCCAAAATGAGAACTTTTGGCATTAACTTTACTCACTCTGATACTAGTCTAAAGCTCTACTTTAATATGTTGCTTAGGAAATGCCCTTGTTTGTGTGAAGTATGCCTAATGGAAACATTATTATTACAAACCTAAATGAGTATTCTTTCATCTCCTTTAATATAGCAAATTGATCTATAATGAGGGAATGAATTTCAACTGCTCATCATGCATTTGTATATTTTCATACCATAAAAGGTATGAAAGGTGTTACCCTGAGAGCCATAATCATAAAGATAGGCATTCTTTTAAAGGTCTGTAATGTTTTACTAATTCTTTGATAATTTCATAATGTATAAAATATATTTTGATTATATTCAAACCTCTTTCTCCCCTGACTCCTTCCAGATCCACCCCCTACAAACCCACCTTCCCTCAACTCTATGAATTCTATTTTGTTTCATTTATTGCCCACTGAGTCCAATTTGTGCTACCCATGTGCTCATGAGTGTGAGGTCATCTCCACATGGGAACATGCTTGACTTTACTAGGGACCGTACCCTTAAAGAAAGCTGACTCTCTCTTTTCCCCCAAAAGGCCTCAACTGAGGATAGTCCCAAGTTAGTGTTGGGGGCTCATGAGCCTCTCCCTTCTCTGTGCTGGAAGGTTGACTCTCCTGGTTCTGTGCAGGTCTTGTGTGGGTAACCATAGCTACTGTGAGTTCATGAACACAGGTCTTATGTCCAGAAGGCGTCATTTTGGTCCAGTCCTCAAGTCCTTTGATTCTCCCAACCCTTCTGCATCTTTGTGCTTTGTGTTTGATCTTTGGCTGTGAAGGGTGAGATAGATACTCATGTGTGGCTGAGCACCCGATAGATCCTTGTTTTCTGCACTTCGACAGTTGGTTCTGTGTTAACCGCCCAAACTTCTCCTATGATGTGTGAGCTGCACAAAATACAGGTCTACATGGGAGCACTTTCAAAGCTTTCTCTACTCATTGTCTTCCCAATTTCTCCCATGTTAGTTATAGTTCAATATTAGTGAACTGCCATTTGCAACAAAAACTTGACTCTGTTACTATGGCCAAGATAAGCTTCTAAGTCACTTCCTCATGAAAAACATTTAAGTAATGATTATTGGTAAGAAACTGATAGACTTAACATACTATTCTTAAGTCTTAAACTTAAAGCTGGATAGAATCTAATACACAAGGGAAAATCCAAGTGTTGAAGAATAACAGTTAATTTCAATCATAGCAATATGAGATGTATAAAAAGTATTCTCCTATTTAGATGGAGTTTTTAAAAAGTAACTGAGATGTAGAAAATAATGTGGAGAAATTCAAGAATTCAACTTGCCAGGTAACGTTACTAAAAAAATACAGTTTTGTGTCTTGAGGATCTACTAAGCCTCCCCCCCCCCCCCCGCCCAGTATGTGTGTGTCTTCCATGAAACCACCGTTCTCTTGAGAATCAGGACTCAGATCCAGAGGGAAGTACCCTGAAACTAGCACCAAGGGTCTTCCAGGCCATAAAGTCTAACTATATAAAGCAGTTGATTTTTCCTTACAGTGAAGACAACCGTTGCAGTCGACCCAAATCCTTGGTAGTTCATGGGAAAGTATGCCTAAGTCACAGGAAATTCGTATTAACTTAATACCCCTTGTATTTTGCAATGGTGTCCTCCTGACTGGATTCTATTCTGCAATTTCATAAACACATGACAAACGTTATTGAGCTTATACCAAAACAATCCTAAGGAACATTGCCAAAGGTCCTGGCAGCATGAAATTAACAGGGATATCAGCTGCCTGCAGCATAAGGAGACTCCATTACTCTAAAGATATCTACTAATCCATATGAAACACTGGAATATTTCCTTACCTTAGGGAGGACAGCATTCAAAGTTTCATATTGTAAGTGTGAAGAAAAAATCCTGAATATTTTCAGTACTTCATGAAATTACTCCAATACTCCCTATTCATTTCTCTCTTGGCAGATTTTTATGAGTTAGAAACAGTCACCAATACCCTATGTTTATCTCTTGGCAGATTTTTTTTAGTTAGACACAGTCACCAATATTGTAGATGATCCCTGAAGGTTCTTATCCTGGTACCAGAATGTATATCAATCTAGTGCAAATGTAGTAGAAATTGTCTCTGAACTGCTGTCTCACAAATTATATAAAGTTTTTTTTCTCTGCTTCTTTAAGTATCCACACCACATTTAATTTTTGTAGCTATAAACAAAAGAGGAACACAGTTACCAAAACATATACATACAGAAGCAGTTGTGTAAAGTCCCTGTGTAGATGTGTCTAGGGGATTGTTTAAATGCCATTTTTCTCCCAAAATATGAGAAAATTGAAATTAAAAAAAAAAAACCAAATAGCTTGATACAGTGCTCAGGGCTAACTACAAACAATCTAAGTTAGAAACAGTAATTAGGACACTGTACTCCAGCCACAGCCCGGAGGGAGGCCCGTTGCCAGGTCTACTGAGATGTGTAAGCGTGGTGGGTAAGGCAGTGTCCAGAAGAGAGCAGGGATGACAGGAAGGGCTCCATCCTGTGCTCTTTGCACTTACCCTCTTTCTGCTGAGGAGGACTTTCCCCAGGCACTGCCCACGTCCACACATCACTTCGTGTGTTTAGCTCAAGCTGCACAGAACCCCTCAAGCTGTAATATCCATGGTGAGCACTCTAGATGAAGGCTGTACACAAAACTCTGGGCAGCTGCATGTGAGGAATAACAGTTGACAGTAATTCAGGAGAAGAAAGCTATCATGTGAAAAAAAAAGGGCTTTGCAAACAACCCTCGACTTGAAAGGTATTATTTACATAAACACTGCTGGCATAGCCCACTGATCATTTATTCCATTCCCAAACTGTGGGCAACCACAAATAAGCTGTGGTGAGAAATTAAAAAGCAAGCATAGGAGAATGAAACCATTGTGTGAGTCTGTGCAGCAACCACTTGGGAACTAGAGGAGCTGCATTCAATGAATTCATATTTAAAACAGGAGGTCTGACCATTTTCAAATGCCAATTCTTCACAATTAGAGTGAGTGCCTCACAGCAATGTGTCACTTCGCAGTCAGACTAGCATGGAGCAGAGAAGATGAGTGACATAAACTTCAAACAAGAGCAGGGAGTAAAAGACAGACCCATGGCCTAGGTATTTGCCTGGTTGTTGTCTTGTTATTGCTGTCTATTTGTTAACTACTTCAAGTTAGAAGATGAGTCTAACACCAGTACTGTGCTCAATATTATTTTTAATATTAATTATAGTTGGTTGTGCATATGTGTTTGCATTAAGATCTTAGCAAATGTCAATAAGTTATTGTGTACTAGCAGTCTATATGAATGAAAATACCATTCCCAAGAAAGATGTCCAGTGAAAAGGGTTGCTTCAAGTATTAAAACATAATGGACTTTATCTTCAGGGCTAGGTCAGGTCTCAAAAAAAAAAAAAAAATGCTACTCAGAAGGAGAAATGCTACAACAGTCGGCGAATTATGGTTCCTCGGGGCCTGTGTGTGTAAGAGGTCTCACAGCACAGGTGCCATGTGACTCACAGGCCCATCACCAAGTGCTGGCCCTCAGGCTTCCATCATCTTTGCCACAAAGCCTCCAGGACAGATGCATGGGTAACCCTGCCACTCTCGCCTGCTATTTTCTAATGGTTTCTCCTTCCTAGCCCCTGAAGGTAACCTGCATTTTCAGTATGGTACAGGGAGCACAAAGAAAAGGGACGCAGAACACAGCCACCTCCTGGCCACCTCATCCTTTTACCCTTTCCTCCTGCCCTGCTATCAGTGCCCTATGAGCTAAAGTGCTTTTCTCAGTTGATCTGGGAGGCAGGTTAGAAGCTCTGTAACTTTGGGGAACAACCTCTTCTAGCCAGAAGGAAGCCTCTTTCATCCTACCACTAATCAAAGAGCAAGTTGCTGGGGTAGAAGGACCAGAGGCTCAGCATGAAAATTTTCCAGTTCCTACATACTAATGGCTCTGCAGTAAGTAAGGCCATGCCTGAGGTACAGGCCAAAAAAAAAAAAAATTGACACCTGGGAGTTGGTGGTGGAGAGAGCTTGCTGATAAGCAGTAGAGCAAGATATTCAAGGCAAGCAGGCTTGTTGCATTCCCATCACTCCAAAAACCATTGTATTAGTTAGCGGTTTCTGTTGCTGTGGAAAGACACCATGACCACAGCAACTCTTATAAAAAAAAAAAAAAAAAAAAAATTTAATTGGGGTGACTTGCTTACATTTTCAGAGGTTCAGTCAATTAGCATCATGGGGGGGGGAGCATGGCAGTATGCAGGTAGACATAGTGCTGGAGCAGTAGCTGAGAGTCCTGCATCTTACAAGCAACAGGAAGTCGACTGAGACACTCAGCAGTATCCTGGGCATAGGAAACCTCAAAGCCCATGCCCACAGTGACACTCTTCCTCCAACAAGGCCACACCCACTCTAACAAGGCCACACCTCCTAATAGTGCAACACCCTATGAGATTATGGGGCCAATTACATTCAAACTACCCCACGAATGCTTTCCTCAGTGCAAACTCAACAACCATCTTGGAAACCCTCCTTCTGTACTGAGCGTCCCTCTTCTCTGTTTTTTTTTGTTTGTTTGTTTGTTTTTTTCTAGCAGGAGCATAGACACTTTTTTTGCAGTTACCACCATTTGCTGGCAGTAAACAGATTTAAGGTGGTTAAGGAAAGAGTTCAGTTTTACCTCTTTTCTTCCCCTCCCAGCCTTTCAGTGTGAGCTAAAGTACAAGCCTTTGTGCTGTCTCTTCTTGTGCTAGCTCAGGCACAAGGCTATCATTCTGTGGCTGCTGTGAACACTGAACATCCACTCATTATTTTTTGGATGGCTGGACAATAATCAAAAAAGGGAAGTGACATTTCCCACACTTCATGTGGTATCTGTCTGGTGATTATGAACAAGGGTCAGTTGCCCAACACAGTTTCAGACACTTCCTAGCCTTCTTCTCACACTTCTTAACTTCCTAATGTCCAACTCATCACATAGAAATCCTAAAGGTAGTTCAAAGAAATAATGAGAAGGTTTGCAGAAGTTTTTGCCTTGCTCTATGGGTCCTTTGGGTGACTGCCATTGCAGACCCTACTTTTTAAAGCAGAACCACAGGGTCATGGTACTTCACTCAGCTGTACCTCCCTCATATCCAGCAAATCCTCAAGTCTCTCTCTCCTCCATCTCTTCTCTGCACTGGGGAGACTTTGGAAGAATGGAGAGGTCTTCCTCCAGCACTTAGAGGGCTTCACTGGTTGCCTAGAAACCATAGAGTATGTGTTCACTGCCTTTGCATACATAGTCAAGTTGGAGCCTCTTTTACTCTTTTAGGTCTAAATTGTTTCCTGTTAATGTAAAAAAAAAAAAAAATTAGGCACTTGACAAAGAAGTATATGTGTGTGTGTGTATGTGTGTGTGTGTGTGTGTGTCTGTCTGTCTGTCTGTCTGTCTGTCTGCATGTTCATGTTATTTATGACATTTGGGCAATAGTTAACAACCAGGTAGATGTGATATTGTCAGTGTTTTAACTTTTGGTATGATGATCTTTTTCTTTTAAGAGCTAGTTGGTTATTTTATTTTGTATATATGTGAGATTATATATCATATTATATTATATATATATTATTATAGTTCTTTATATGAAGTTGCTCTACTCATATTGCTTTTCTGTGTAAGCACACATTTCCTGTTTTTATCTTCTTAAATCAACACACAAGGCATTAAATTCATTATAGCATTTTCAACATAATTTGTTTCTACTAATGTTCCTTTCCCCTCTTTTCTCCCATCCCCACTGTCCCTCACATTAGTACCCTTACACCCCCAGTATAATGAAGGATTTCTTTTTCTTTTCATTGTATTTGTGTGTGATGAGAACTACATGTTGGGGAAAGGGGGTTGCTCATGGGTGTGTGCATGTGCATTGAAGACCAGAGAACAACTTGAGTTGTCCTTAAGTATCATCCACTTTTATTTTTGAGGGGGGACTGGGCCCCTCACTGACTTGGAACTCAACAAACTGACTAAGCCCACACTTCCTTCAGAGAGGTGCCACCCCCTAAGTGTTCCATATTTTCCCCCAAATATCACTACCAGTTGGGAGCCAAGTATCTAAGTACTAAGTCTAAGGAAGGACATTTGACATTCAAACCACAATGGTGACACCAGGAGACATATTAATGACTTAGTGAAACTTGTAAGATGTGACATTCAATGTAATGAAAGTAGGTCATTGAGGACACTGCCGTTCACGGGGGTTAAATGTCGTTCTGTCGGATCCCAGCAGTCCCCTTGGCTTGTCAGGAAAGAATCAGACTAGCTGCTCTGATCTTTCTGGCTTCCTGTTCAGCATGTGCCTCCTGCTCTTATATACACACCCACATGATGCCCTTTACCATGCTGTATGCTGTGGGGTCAGGAAGAAGGCCTTCACTAGAACCCGCACCATGCTCTTTGCACTTCCAATCTACAGATATTCGGCCCAAGGCATCTTGTTATTGCAAAGGAGAAACTGACTAGTGTAAGTGGCAAATGAGTTTCCTTGTATTCAAGGCAGCTTTGAATGCTAACTAGTGAGTAAAGGCAATCTTTAAAACCATTGCATAAGATACAAATATAGTATGACTCAGCACAGGATCAAACTACTTATTTGAACTGATTTTTACATAATATAAAACAATGAGAAAATGAATGATAAAGTCTACCAAAAAGTAAAGCACTTTCCAAATGCAAGGAAGTGTTTCTGTCTAAATTTTAAATGATAACATGCCCACATATTCCAATCATGCCTATGACAAATCTTGACCCCTTGATGTTTTAGACACTGCCCTGTGAGTTACTGCACATGGTAAGGAGTCATTTAATTCCACAATACACAAGTTATGTTATAAAACTGCTGTCCAAATGGTCTTAACTTGGCAATGTTGTGAACTTTAATGGATAGGTATAGTTTGTGGCCTGCTCAGAAATAGTAATGTTATGTCTACTTCCTCTAAGCACTGTTCATTGTTCTTAAGGAATTCCTGTTGTTTTGGAGGGAGAAGGATGAGCATACAGCTCAGCATGCTGCCTCCTTCGCAAAAGCCAACAAATGTGGTGTGAACTAGACCAGGGAGGTTTAGTCATCACAGTTCCATGCTCCGCATATGAATCAAAGAAATCCAGAGAGGTAAATGAATCTTGAGGCGCATTTTGCTCAACCTTCTCATTTTACATATGAAAGAAAGAGTGATTTATCAAAGAGTGTTTCAAAGTCACCTAAAGCAGGGCAGTGGTGGCGCATGCCTTTAATCCCAGCACTCGGGAGGCAGAGGCAGGCATATCTCTGTGAGTTCCAGGCCAGCATGGTCTACAGAGTGAGTTCTAGGACAGGCACCAAAACTACACAGAGAAGCCCTGTCTTGGAAACAAAACATAAAACAAAATCAAAGTCCCCTAAAACCTGACTAGTACCTTAAGTCATTAGCTTTGTGTCTCATTGAGACAGAATAGCTGACAAATCACCTCAAGGAGGGAGACTTGAGCCTTGGCTCACAGTTCTAGGAAATTAATACATCATGAAAAGCTGTAATGCTGGCTGGCAAAGAAATGTCAAAGCGAGGCTTCTGTGATCTGAGTTGATTACATCTTTTGCAGGCTCTGTAGCTGCTGCCTCCCTGTCCTGGAGGAACTCCCTTGAGGAAACCCTATGAAGCCCCTGCCAGCTGGAGCCCCAAGGCCATGTTGCACATTGTGAAACAGTGCCCAGTGAGTTATCACAAGCGTTGATTTTCACTGAACTGCTTCTTTCATTTTGCCTTCTAAGAACCTTAGCAATCCCATCTACCTGTTTGGATGGGAGCTCCACCTCAACCCCTGGCACCCTGCCATCCCTACACCCAAAGAGTAGGGATGTTTGGAAGGAGTCTGGTGGAAGATCTACCTCAACTCCTCTCTCCCCTGTCTCACTCCCTAACCCACCCCTTCAAAGCCCGCCAAACACAGCTGCTCCCCCAGAGAGGCTCAAGACCACTCCCACAGAGGATTTATAAGCAGCATCCCAGGAAACAGACTCTTGGTTCTTCTGATCAGTCTGTCTCCTTTCTATAGGGCCTGGGAATCGACCGGGAGCACTTTCCAATTTGGTCTGATTCAGTTTGTTTCGAGGGAGAATTCTCTTAGATGGGAACCTGAGGCTTTGTGTTCCTCAGTTTTAGCTGGCTTGTCAGTTACATGTCTCAAAGAGGAGAATGACAAACCCTGAGGACAGACACTATGGGTTTTACTAGTGGGTGATAAACTGCAATCTGAGGGACCAGCAGCTCAAGGTGGCTGGACATCAAAACACAGGATTATTAGCAGCCCAGAGGATGCCGGGCTGGTCCTAGGATTGTATAGAATACAATCCTGCAATGATTGTATTCAAATTAACTGAGTATATTTTATTGAAAATTAACTTTTCACAAGAATCATGTTGGAGCTTTGAAAAGTAACAACATCATGCCAAAGACCCGGAAATCAGAATTTCTGATTTAACATATACCAAAGATACATGAATAGTTACATACACATTTATATTTTAAAAAATCCATGTCTACTGGTGGTATATATAGGGAATACACTCAAAAACATTATGGAGCAAAGAAGATTGAAAGGAGGAATGGAAATGTCTGTGTAAATGTGTTCTTTTGACAGGTAGCCAGCTGCAATTGTGTGGTCAGGCTTCCTTTGTCTGTTTGCTCTTGGTCTGTGAAGTCAACTCACTGCAGTACATGGTCCTAAGGAGAGGAAGCCTGGCAGTACATCAGTGTCAACTCTATACAGGAAGTCACGACTACCAACATCAGGAACTTGTCTTGAGAATAAATATTTATAAGTTCTAAATAATGAGGCCTGATTGATGTCCCATAACTAACATGAGCCGGAAAGAAAATGAATGTTTGCATTGA
Source organism: Onychomys torridus (assembly GCF_903995425.1). Classification (NCBI taxonomy): domain Eukaryota; kingdom Metazoa; phylum Chordata; class Mammalia; order Rodentia; family Cricetidae; genus Onychomys; species Onychomys torridus. The sequence goes on from NC_050444.1 coordinate 11,811,302, forward strand.
GCACTCTGTACTACTACATCGCAATATGTTCTGTAGTTCAGAATATTACTTCCTCGAAGGCTCAAGTATCCTAAAAGAGCAAAGTTCATTTTGCTAAGCCATTTCCTTTTCATTGTCAGTTGCAGTCAGTGTCTCTTATGATTCGAGATACACCATGTGATCTTTATCCAATACTTAGAAAAGGGAAAATTAGCCATGATCTCACTGCTAACATTTTGGTTTATTCTCATCTGAACCTATTTATTCATATATATACATGTGGAGTTTTCTTCTTTTCCTTCCTTTCATGTTTACAAAATCATGCTGGAAAGACTAGGCAAATACAACTAACTGTACATCACTTGTATGCATTCTTTGTATACATACCATGTACATTATATATGATTTAGTAATTCTATATATAAGTAAAACTGATTTAAAATAGTTGAGGAAACAGACATTCTGGTGTTTATTTTCTGTTTTTCTTATTCCTTGACTCATCATCCATGAATAACCTTGGCTCTATCTGGACCTGATCATCCATTACTCACCTCTGAATACTCAATGCTGTGTAAATAGTTGAATTCCAGCCTGTTCTAGTTTGCTTTCTGTTGCTGTGATAAACACCATGAACAACAGCAACCAGGGATGCTGTCAGCCATGTCCGAGGAGCTGCAGTCAGCAATGGACCTACAGAATACAACCCACTAGACAGCGAAGCTGTGACCGGTGCCCCTGGAGAGGCAAAGCCCTGGGGAATTGTCTCCAGAACACCCCTTGCTTCTGCTCTGCCTTCTCCTGCTTTGTGCTATTGTGTTCCTGATGTATTTGGCATGGTGTGATTACTATGTGAAAGAATCCCACTGTATCTAGTAAAGTGTGATTGTTTCCTGGGAAACTCCCACTCCTCACTGAGCAATTTACTTGCAGACCATAGTGAAGATGATTTTTATAGAGCAATGATGCTTAGTTGGATCACTGATTCAACTGAACTTTCTGAGTCATCCTAAAAGATACAGGTGGTTAAGACAGTGAAGATTACTAGGGAAATGGTTTGGGCTGCTCTGCCAATTGCTGAGATACAAAAGACAGAAATGATGTTAGAAGTCATCCCTCTTTGCCAGATGTGAGACTTTCAGAGGATGGAAAGTAAGAACAGGGAAGTTCTCATTCATTATAGACCCATGAATTCTGCCTGTGCAAAGAACAGGCTGATGATCAAAGAAAGCAATTCTGTCACCCAAGATGAGGGCTGAGGTCCTTGGTCATGAGATTACAGAATTAATCACAGGTTTTGGTATGCCTTGAAAAACCAAAATTGTAAAGGGAAATTGAATGACCCTGTTGTGTGTAAATAGAAATAGATGGTTAGCTGACCACTTGAGGAAAGCTTTGTAGGAATCTGCTACACTGAAACAGTTTAAAACTTTGTTAATCAATAATAAAAGAATCATTGCTTTGGGGTGAAGATGTTATGGTGGGAAAATTAATACAAAGGAAAATGTTTAACTGCTTGTTAATGTCTAAAAAAAAATGTATAACTTGTGACCCTAATGTGATTTCTTCTGGTATAAATATTTTGTTTTTGGAAAATAAGTAAATTGTGGTTGTGAGGTAACCTTTTCTTGCATAGAAATTTTTGTCAGGTGGTATAAAAAGGGATAAGAGAAAAATAAAGACAGAATAAGAGAAGCAAAAAAGAGAAAAATAAAATGAAGAATTAAACTGTGGTGCCTCAGATAATTCTCCCGTGTGTTTAGTAGCGCCACTGCTCCACAACGCCTCTCTAGTTTCTCTGACCTGCTGAAGCTCCCCCTTTGGCATAGGAGAGAAAGGGGCTTATTTGTCTCACAAGTTACAACTCTTTATTGAGGGGAGCCAAGGCAGGGACCCGGAGGCAAAAGTTGAAGCTAAGACTACAAAAGAAAGCTTGCTCAGCTTGATTTCTTTGACAGCCCAGAAAGTGGTACCACCCACAGTAGACTCTGTCCTTCCATATCAATTAGCAATAAAACAACAACAACAACAAATCCCCTTCAGGCACACCTACAGGCCAGTCTGATGAAGGCAATTCAAGAGTCTCTTTTCCCAGGTGTCTCTCCTTTGTGTCAAGTCAGCAAAGCTCTAAGCACAAACCAGTACAAGCACTTTCTGTCCAAGCACCACCCTGTTCATCTTCCCCACTGGACAAGATGTGAAGTCCACAGCTATAATGACTTAGACTGTCGTTTTCCACATCATGCTACCCCATCCTGAGCCAGCATGTCTGCCTCAGTCAACAAAGACATTCTGCTCAGACCTGGCTCTCATGTTACAAAACAGGTCCTGACCAGCCTCACAGGGTCCTCAGCAATGGCAGAATCTCTTCTCGACTTGCATACCATGGCAAAGTCTGCCCTCCTTAACCACTCTGGCTTCTCGGAGTGCCCTCAGCAGATATCACCTCTTCACAGTGGGACAGTGTTGTCCAACTCTTTCATTCCCTTCCATATCCCAGCAATAAACCCACTCTCTTCTGAACCCCTATGTTCTACCCTGTCCTCTTCCCCTAGAAAAGAAATGCCTCTCCTGTCAAGACCCTGTCCTCTGCCCCCACACAAGCACCTTTACTCCAACAAATATCATTCCCTCGGTGTTTCTTTGGCTCCCTTTCTCCTAGTCCTTCCTCCTGACCAGCAGTTCTAAATCAGGGTTTGTTTTAGAGTCCTCAAGGGAGCTCCTAGAAGAGCATCAATTAAATCAGAGTTCAGCAATGTGTATTTTTTTTTAAGCCAGGAACACTGCTTTGTGGCCTGGGCTAAGCAGTGTGGACTCACCATCTGAATGTACGCTGCTCTTTAGTGTGCAAGGACCCTCCGCTTCCTACCTCCTCCATTCTCCAAGCAGTTCTCTTAGGAACGGCTGTTTACACTCATTGCCTCCTTCATTGCTGCTTCCCCTCTAGAACAGTTCTTGTGAATTGTCATGACTACCTCAGTTTCGCCGGCTAGTCCATGCTCTGAATTGTGTTCCTAAAATTAAGAATGTTTCATCCCTGTTTGGACTTGACATGATTAGGTCATTAGACATTTGTGGAAAGTCTTTGCTCATGAAAGATGGCCTGGCTTCTCCAGTGATCTGGAACAATCTGCTTCCACTTCTCTTTCTGTCCCTACAGATGCTTCTCAACCTCTGCAGTTTATTTCTGTCATTGTCTTCCATGGCTTCCATCACTGCATCTACCTTGGTGACCACCAAGTGTACCTAAAGCTGCAACGATGTAGTGCCAAATGCCTTTCTGAACATCTGTATTTAAAAGAATTGTAAAGTTTGCTTATGAAATAAGGGAGCACATCTCACAAGTTAAATGTGAAGCACAATGATACGCTTTAATGTTCTTCTGAGCAAACACGGATCCTTTCAAAGGTTTGTTCTCAACACATTGCTTAAACAGCAACTTGAAGTTTGCTCTTATAACTAGAGAGAACCTTCTTCTCCCTCAGAGCTCCTGCTAAGGGCTTTCCCTATCCATCCTGTCTTCTTCAACTAGAAGCGGTTAGCCACCAAGGAAATATTAGATGGTGCTTAAGTGTGATAAGTAGAGGGAGGGCTCCATTTCCAGTTCCCCCATAACACTAGACAGCAAGCACAGAGCATGAAACCCCAAGAAGCCCCCTCATTGAGGAGCACAGAGCAAGTGCGGGTGCTGAGTACTGGCTTTGGCCAGTGGTAGGGGGCAGTGGTGATGCTGTGTGCTGATGCATAGGCGGAGACTACAGTGCTCAATGTAATGGGTATTGGGGGAAGAAAAAGACCAGGTGTGAGTACGCACAGTAAAATCTTGCTGTTTGGTGCTTAAAATGGTGCATGGGAAATGGGAAAACAAACTGTAATGGCATATTATAGACAGTGGAAATAGAAGCACTGATCAGTCAGAGTAAAATGAAAGAACTACATATGCCTGTTAAAAAGCAAATATTGACAGAAGTATGCTATTTACAAAAGACACACCTAAACATATGGGATACGAAGGTCAAAAATAAAAGGGTGTTAATTACATGGCAGAAAGTTACCAACCTACAGACAGCTGGTGTGCTTCTAACAGATAAAGTGATGATTACCATAGCTGCATAATAATAAAAGTTTCAAATCACTAAGCACAAAATAAAACCTTTAAAATACGTGAGAGAAAAAGAGACAAAGTACCACTGAGAAATTTGCCATCATAATGGGAGTTTCCAATTGTCCTGATTATTGAAGCAGACAAAAATGCATAAATGACCTAGTTAAGGTTTCTATTGCTGCAACAAAACATCATGACCATAAAACAAACTGAGGAGGAAAGAGTTCACTTGGATTACACACTGTAATCCATCACTAGAGGAAGTCAGGACAGGAACCAAATGGGACAGGAACCTGGAGGCAGGAGCTGATGCAGAGGCCATGGAGGGGTGCTGCTTTCTGGCTTGCTCAGCCTACATTCTTATAGAACCCAGGAAAACTAGCCCAGGGATGGCACCACCCACAATGGGTTTGGCCCTCTCCCATCAACCACTAACTATGAAAATGCCTTACAGCTAGATCTTACAGAAGCATTTTCTTAATTGAGGGTCCCTCCTTTCAGATGACTCTAGCTTGTGTCAAGTTGACATAAAGTTAGACAGAACAGTGAATGTAGACCTAACTGCAAAAACAATAATTTGACCTGGTGAGTTTTTAATCATCTAACAGCTGTAAGATGTGCACATTTCTCCAGTAAACATGAGCCAAGTGGAAAACTAATAATGTGGCCACCAGGAAAATCCTAAAAATGCTAGTATAAACATAATCTGATAACTATGATTCTTGTTTACAGTGCAAATCAGGAGAAAATTGACAAAAAACATAAATAAAAGTTCTCAAATATTTGAAACTTTAAAAAATTTTACTGCAAGCCAGGTGGTGGTGGCACACACCTTTAATCCCAATACTTAGGAGTCAAAGACAGGCAGATCTCTGTGAGTTCAAGGCCAGCCTGGTCTACAAAGTGAGTTCCAGGACAGCCAGGGCTACATAGAGAAACCCTGTCTTGAAAAAACAAAACAAAACAAAACAAACTATATATATCTGAGTAAGCCATAACTTAAAGAGGCAATCACAATGAATCTGCACTGGTGGTGCACACCTTGAGAGGTGGTATTGATGGTTGCATGGATGAGTGCAATGAGCCAAGGCCAGCTAGGACTATAAAGCAACACCTTGTCTCCAAAGGAGCTAAAGATATTCAAGAATCAAATTCACAGACATTTATATATCCAAATCAGCTTACACTGACAGGGGAAGGCAGTTCAAAGAGTCCTAATGCAGTCCACATTAGTTTCCCTACTCACATTTTTTTTTTTTTTTGAATGCCGAATGCCGTTTATTGAAGGAGGGAGGAGTTCTTAAATACAGGCTTACAGCACAATGGGAGAACCTAGGAGGGCAGAAGTTTGCTACCTATGTTTTACAATCTTGCATCTAAGCTGTGAACACCCAATATGCAGGATACATAGATAAGGAACTTACTTTAAGCATTCAGGAGGGTGGAACCCAGCAGGGAATTGGCAAAGGGAAAATATCAAGGTCAAGGTCAGCAAGCAAGGCAACAGTTACCCAAAGTGGGAGGCGGGGTGGGGAGACATGGCCCTACAGGTCCCCCCTCTTACTAAAAAATGAGCTTCTGACTTAGGTTGCTTGGGACATCAGCAGGTCATCTTACCTGTCATGGAGATGCCTGTCCAGGTCACACAGGCACTCTGTCTTTGGTTGGTGAGTGCCCCCCAGGCATTACCCATCTCTGAATACTCATTGTGATACAGGCTCAATCATGTGAGCAGCAGAGTTAACTGCTGCCAAAGATCTCAAAGTGTTGCTGGGCTTGCAATCTGTGTGTTCAACACAGAAAAGACCAACAGAAGTCCTAACTCACCCATAGCCAGTAGGCTGTAGGCAACTGAACCATTCCCTTCCTTCCCTCCTCACATCTTATACAAGCATGATACATTGTTGTCACAGCAATGCTTAACTCTACATATAGTATTGTTATACAGTATGGATTAAAATCTTATTAACTAACTTTCATGCTTTATTCAGAACATCTTATATTTTACTCTAATATCTTTTTTTCTATTACAGGATCCCATCCAGAACGTCACATTATATCATCATCATGTCCTTCTGATAGTTTCTCAGACTTCCTTTGATTATAATGACATTTGATAATATTGAAGACTACTAGTCATGTGTTTTTAGAATGCCCAATTATTGGAATTTATCTGATATTTTCTCGTGACTAAATTGGACCTTTGGCTTTGGGGGATGAAGACTAGAGAGGCAAAGTGATGTCTAAATTTCTGTGACTGTTGATCTAATCATCTGGCCAGGATAGCACATTTACCCAGTAAAGTCACTGCCCACCCCAAATTTTTCCGTGGTGTACTCTGACAAAGGCAGTCATTTGGCGTAGCTCACACTTAGAAAGGTGCAAATTATAATGCTGTACTTTCACACTTTGAAGGAAACCATAGTTTTAAATGCTTTTTAAGAGAAGTTCTCTCAAAATTAATAGGGCAAGTAGCCATTTTAAAATGTTGAACAGGGCTGGGAAGACAGCTCAGTGACAAGAGCTTCTGCCACCAAGGCAAACAAGCTAAGTTCCGCCTCTAGAACCTACATGGTGGAACCCTGAAAGAACCAGCTACTCCAAGTTGCCCTCTGACCCTAACATGAATGATGTGCCGAAGCCACACACACTGGGTGGGGTGCAGAGAGACCAACAAATAAATGTAATACATTTGAAAAGTTCATAAACAACAGAATAAACTCTAAATGGCAAGAGAAAGGACAGGAAAAAATGACAGCATGAATTAATAAGATGAAGAGTAAATTATCTTCAGTGGTTTAACAGCAAACATCAAAACCTAAAAGGTGCTTCTTTGAAAAAAACAGCAAAAATGGGTGAATTTCTGCACGTCGTGACCAAGAGGAAGGCCTGGAGGACACAGCCTGCATCTTTAGGAGCATCACCTTTTCTGCCTCTGCATTGCTGTTGGCGGTAAAGCCACACTCTAGGCTCCGTTTGTGGACTCTTTTGAACACAGTGCCGTGGTGCCACACTTCCTTTTACCAAGGTAGATAAAGCCTGTAATCCACAATGTCACCAAACTAAGACAATGCCAGCTTTCTGAGGTCATGGTGCATTGTAGTTTGGTATATTGATGTATATAGTAGAGAGCCTATCTGTGAGAGAGGAGTTAAAGGCAAGCTGGGTGGAGAGAGCCTCAGGGCTGACCCAGCTAGCTACCTGGTAGGAGCCCAGGAGTTGATAGCCCCATCTGGATGTGCTGCACTGATGGAAGCAGCTGTGCCTTCTTTACAATCTTTAGTACCACTTGTTACTAGTATATTTCTATGTATGGTGTGTGTGAGTGCAGGTATGTGCATGTCGTGACCAGTGTGTGGAGGTCCAAGGACAACTTCTGGGAGCTGGGTTTCCATTACCTTGGGTTTCTGGGATCTACCACAGGTCATTAAGCTTCTGCAGCAGGTGCCTTTACCTACTAAGCCATCTTGATAAGAAAAAAGCCAGCTGTGCCTTTTTTATTTATCAACATCTCTGGTCACCATATGTAGTCTTCCAGATGACTCTGACCTTGAGAAATGTAGGCCCCCCTGAAGCTGAAGGACATCCCAGAAGAGCATAGCACCTCCTCTCATACTTGATGAGAAGACTAGCGGGTTCAGATGCCAACATTTACTGTGGAGCTGTGGGAACAAAGCTTACAAGTTATCAGAGTGGACAAATAGTCAGCTCAGGAGTTCAGAACTATCCCTGGTCACTTGATTTGTGTAAAACAGTTTTGTATGGCATTGTGAGAATTAATAATCATTTAGTAAATAAATAATCTAAGGAAACTCAGTGGCAAAAGTGGCACAGGTAGATAGTAGATATGTCAGAAGTAGCCACCATTGTTAGGATGCAGATGGCCCCAAAGAGAAGTCTGCGATGGCAGTCATCCCTTAAGATCCATGGAGGACAGCTTGCAAGACCCCTGTGGACACTCGCATCCATAGCTGCTCACACCTCTCTACAAAATGACCTAGAGTGTTAGGGCACTTGCAAACGTCCTGTGCTTTCCTCCCCAGTACTTTAAATCATCTCAATTATAATAGCTAATACGATGGAAATGTTATAAATAGTGTTTATTCCACTGGCAAGGAGAATGTTCAATACAGATGTGGGTTTTTAGAAAAACATCTTCTCATTTGTGAATTGTTTGAATCCGTGGCTGTGGAGTCTGCGGATACAGTGGTTGGCTGCATTAGAACCTGCAAGTTTGGAGGAAAGGTCCATCAGAATGTGGGCCCAGACATGAGGTGACACGGCCACAGCTAGCCAGTGCTGGTTTCTCTGGAGGGGACAGTAAGGCTGGCTCTGGGAGTGTGGGAGTTGAGATGTGGCAGAAACAGCCACATCTGCTACAGAGAACAGGACCATTGTGAAGAGCTGTTGGGGGAAGGGTGCCATCAGAGCCAGAGGACAGAGCAGGCCCACAGTCATGCTCAGACTCTGGCCTCCCTTTATGCTTTCCAGTATGCACAAAGTTGGAAACACTTGGCAAAGGGGACATGGCATGGTTTGGTTTTGTTTTGTTGTTTTTGTTTTCTAAATCAATGTTAAAAAGCAGAATATGAAAAAATGGATTTATAGTCTTCATCTTCAGCCTAAAAAACTCGATTCTTTAGTACTTATATATAACAATTATTATATAATGAGAGGGAGAGAAACATACAGACACAGTCACACATACTTACACACACACACACACACACACACACACACACACACACACACACACACACACCACATGAGATATATGGGTAAATGACTTATCTGGTTATAGTTTATAATTTTTCAGCTTTTTGTAGGTGTGAACATTTCCAAACCATTCTGAAGTCAATAAAGGACTGTGATCAACAGGATGGAGTAAGGTTCTAATTCTTCAAAATGATTTCATTTTGCCTATATCTAACCTACAAATCTTTTCCCAAAGAAGAAAAAGTAAACTTCAAGAGCAATTTAATAATATAAACCCCATAAGAAACAGTGCTGGCTCAGTTCCTATAGAAATGCATGTGAGGATACATAATGGGCCAGCTGAGGGCAGACCATTTACTCCTCATCCGATTTAAGGTGATTGAAGTCACCAAGAATCATTTGAAAGTGTTTTAAATTTTTGCCTTACAGCCATTTCTTCAGTTACATCTCCTGTGGTCCCTTCTCTAGCCCCCAAATCTTCTCACCACTCAGCCCCAGGCCAGCACCCTTCTTACCAAGCAGCTTCTTATGCCCGATGCAGCTTTGCCTCCTCTACTGTTTTCCAAAGCTTTCTAAGTTCTCCTGAGTCACCCTGATTGTGCAACCTTTTTGTATTTTAAAGTTTAGATAAGATGTCATTGACATAAAACCCAACTCTGGCTCCAAAGTGAATTAAGGATTGTTTATTCTAAGCTAAATATGAGTGAGCATGACCCAGGAAAGTGCATTGCTGTTGTTTGAATTTCGTTGCTGTGTCCTCTGTGAACTTTTATAGTTTCAGGACAAAGGCAGTCATAAATCAAGGCATTTGCCAAAACAGTGGGGAAGACATCAGATAGGCAGGATACAGCCAAATGGCAGGTGTGTGTGTGTGTGTGTGTGTGTGTGTGTGTGTGTGTGTCTGCTGAGGGTCTCAGATATTATCTGATGACACTCTTAGTTCTTCATCTGATGGAAGCTAGTGGTCTGCTAAGTTAATACATACCAAAAGTTTTACCAGATAGTCAAAGGGATGCTACGATAGAGATGTGGCTATTAAATGGACCAGATACAGGTTAGAGTGCTTGCCCACAAGTTGTCCTCTGACCTACACATATGCACATACCGAAAATAAATATATAAAATAGAACACAAAAAGGAAAAAGATAGTTCAGATGTGCTGCTTGTTACCAAAGTTTTGGAGTCATCCAGCAAGAGGGAACCTCAGGGGAAAAATGCCTCCATCATCTTGGCCTCAAGACAGGGTTATGGGGCATTTTCTTGATTAATGACTAATATTGTGAGGATACTGTTGTGGGATATTTGATCACACTGGATGAAAATGTGTCACTGTTTTATTTTGCCTGTTTCAGTACCTTCTGATTGGTTCAATAAAGAACTGAAATGTCAATAGCTAGGCAAGAGAGGACAGGTGGAACTTCAGGAAGGTAGGAACTCTGGGAAGAAGAGAGGTAGGATATGCCAGCCAGACATGAGCAGTGGGGAGAGTTGGACATACAGTATGTAGGAGATGTAATGAGCCATGAGTCAGAATGTAGATTAATACAAACAGGTTAATTTAAGTTTTAGGAGCTAGTTGTAAACAAGCCTAAGCTAAAGCCAAGCTTTCATAATTAATTAGAAATCTTCATGTCATTATTTGGGAACTGGCAGCACAAAAAAAGTCCAAATACAGAACACAGTCCACTGTGGGTGTGTCACCCCTAGGAAGATGGTCCTGAGTTGTATAAGAAAGCAGGTCAAGCAAGGCATGAGGAGCAATTCAAGTAAGCAGTGTCCCTCCATGCTCTCTGCCTCAGTTTCTGTCTCCAGGTTCTTGCCCTGCTAACTTCCTGCCTCAGCTTCCCTCAGTGATAACCTGTAAACTGGATATTTAAGCCAAATAATCACTTCATTTCCAAGTTGCTTTTGGTGTTTATCACAGCAGCAAAGAGCTAAGTAGACTGCTAGGTAACTTCAACTCTTGATCTGAATATTCCTACTCCCCACAATCACAACTCTGGTCAGTCTGTCTGCAAAATCTCTGCCACAGGTGCTCTTCTCCCAGGGAATTTCAGTTCACAAGGCCAGCTTCTGTAACAAAGAGACCTAACTAACCTTCTAGTAGCTTTAGAGCTAAGTTTTCTGTTTTTCTTATGCTATATCACCTTCAAGGTAAGTGCTCTGCCACAGAGAGTCAGTTTGGCTCCATACACTTGCCTGGTAACACAGGCTTCCTCATGTCATGACTCACACTTTCCTAACCTGTTGCTACTCTCTGCACAGTTGGGGGTTGCTTAGTCTGGGTCCCAGTAGACAGAATGGGGAAATATCAAGAGTGTGTCCAAAGCCTATGTATAAACAACAAGCTTTTAATCTGTAAGAGCATAGCCACATGGCTACACTTCAAACCCAGAGAGGTTTGAGACTAGAGTCCTTGTCTTATACCCAGGAAGAAGGATGAGAAACACATAGCTTTGTTGGATCATCAGAACTTTTGCTACACTATCCCGTATTCTCTTTTTGTTTGTTTGTTTGTTTGTTTTTTTGAGACAGGGTTTCTCTGTGTAGTTTTGTGCCTTTCCTGGAACTCGTTATGTAGACCAGGCTCGCCTAGAACTCACAGAGATCCACCTGGCTCTGCCTCCCTAGTGCTGGGATTAAAGGCATGCACCACCACCGCCCGGCATATCCCATATTCTTTAGTCAAGACAAATGCTTAGTCTTAGTAAAAGAGTCAGGGTGTGTGTTTGGGAGGTGTCTGATGTGGCTGTGAACAGGCCAGTGGTACCTATGTTTCTCTTGCTGTGTGGAAATGATTTGCACATTTATCTGTTGTGGTGGTTTGAAAGAAAATGTCCTCCAAAGGGAATGGCACTATTAGGAGATGTGGCCTTGTTGGAGTACGTGTGTTCTTGTTGGAGGAAGTGTGTCCCTGTGGAGGTGGGCTTTGAGGTCTCATATATGTTCAACCCATGCCCAGTGAGACAGACCACTTCCTGTTGCCTGAACAAGATGTAGAACTTTCAGCTACCTTCCAGCATCACCTCTGCCTGGATGTCTCCATGTCCCACCATGGTGATAATGGACTAAAACTCTGAAACTATAAGTCAGCCGATTGCTGACTTTGTAGCAATAGAAACCCTAACTAAAACATCTCCTCAATTCAACTAACACCCCTAGTCACTGGTTGCATTCTGGGTACTAATGCTGAGCACTAGTTCTGCAGGCCCAGACACAGTGTGATTAGCTTTGGTTATTTTGCTGTTCACCAGAAGATGCAAATGCTACAAGTTGATATCAGAGGCTGTCTCCCCCCCCCCCCCCCCCCCCCCGCCCAGACAGGGTTTCTCTGTGTAGCTTTGCACCTTTCCTGGATCTCGCTCAGTAGACCAGGATGGCCTTGAACTCACTAAGATCGCCTGCCTCTGCCTCCCAAGTGCTGGGATTAAAGGCATGTGCCACCACCACCAGGCTGAGGCTATGGTTTCTTAAAGGAAGTTTCACGCATGCTTGTCTACGCTTGTGCATGCATATGGAGGCCAATGCAACCCCCTTCTTCACTTAAACTATATGAGCTGGCTTTCTTCATTTGCAGTAAAGAGTCTCAAATGATTCAGGGACACACATAATGTTTTTAAGGAAGAATTTGTTTGGGAGTATAATTATTTTTAACTCTCAAATTAAAGGGAAAATGGAACAGAACTATTTAAAATGGAAAGGAATGAATGTGGATAGTTTAAACAACTACATGTAGGCTAAAGGCACGGCAACAGCTCTGAAATCTGTTCTAAATCTGAAAATTCAGCAACAACTGTTTAAGAAGCAAAGAAATGCAAATCCGCACTCAGATTTTAGAAGGAGGGTTTCATTTAATCTGAAGTGTGGAGGCCTGCTATTCTTGTCTCTGCACTGGGCTCTATTTTGTCAAGAAATGATTCAGCCCCACATATTGGTCTTCTAAAACATTACTATTATGATGACGCCTGAAGCAAAACAGATGTAAGGAAAGGGACATTTGGATTTGCAGTTCCTCAGCCTGAATTAGCTGCACCAACCATGTGGTAAACTTAATACTGTGCTTAAATGGGAAAAACTGGATCCGAATTGTAAAGTATTTATATATGCATGTGCCTATTTAATTTTCTTACAGGTGTATATTAATGTTGAGTGTATCCACTCTGCCTCATTCCCCACCCCCCATTCCCACCTCTCTTCCCACTTCCTATCAGCCCCGACTTTCTTCTAGCCATTTCAGCTTTCACTTTCATTCACTGTGGACACACATGTTTTTATTTGACCATATAAAATCTATTGACATCCACAAACGGAAAGGCAGACAATCACAAACAAAGGTAGACACATGATATTCATCTTTCTGAGATTGACTTAATTTATTTCATGTGATTTTTTCATCCATTGTCCTATAAATGACATAACTTCGTTCTTCTTTATGGCGGAAAATTTCCCTTGCACATATATATATATAAACCACATTTTTCTCCCTTCTTCATTTGCTGGACATGTGTTGGTTCCATTACTTTGCTACTGTGAATGGTGTCACAGTAAACACTGATGATGAGCAAGTATCCCTAAGATGTTGACTTGGAGTCCCCCAGATAAAGGACCAGCAGTAGCGTAGCTGTTTGATGTGAAGGTCTATTTCTAGTTTTTTGAGGAAGCTCCATAGTTTTTCCATAGAGCCTGGACCAACTTACACTCCCACCAGCAGTGTATGAGGATTCTCTTTGGGTTCCAACCTTCCCAGCATTGTTTGTTACTGTTTCTTAATGACTGACATTCTCACTGGAGTAAGTGCAAATCTCAATGGAATTTTGATTTGCATTTCTCCCATGACTGACGAGGTTGAACATTTTCAAATATATTTACTGGTCTTGTGTATCTCATTTTTTGTGTAAGAATTGTCTGTTTATTTTATTAGCTAGTTGTAAGTTTCTTTCTGTTTAGATTTTTGAGTTCCTGTTGTATTCTAGATGTTAATCTTCTGTTAGATGTGTAAGTAGCAAAGATTGTCTTTTTTCATAGGCTACCTCTTCACTGTTTTCTTTACTGCACAAAAGATTATTGATTTCATAAGATTCTATTTGTTGATTATTTCCCTATTTCTTGAGTAACTGGAGTTCTGTTCAGAAACTCCTTGCACGTGCTTATATCTTGAAGTGTTCCCCCACTTTTCCTCTTAGAGTTTTAGAGTTTCAAGTCATATGGTAATGCCTTTGATATAATGGGAATGGGTTTTTATACAGAGTTAGAGAAAAGGACACACTTCCTTCTACAGGTGAATATCTAGTTTCTCCAGCACTATTTGCTAAAAGAGGTTTATTTTTTTTCCTGATGTGCATTCTTGCCATCTTTGTAAAAACACTCACCAGGCAGCTGTAGCCATGAGTTTATATGTTTATCTTTTAGTCTATTCCAATGACCCACTGTCTGTTTCGTATCACTATCCTGCTATTTGTTACTGTGCTATTGTATAGCAAGTTCTTCCAGAGCTGAAGCATTCCATCCTTCAGGATTCCTCTTAAGACTCTGGAAGTCAATGACTCACAAATCTCAGGAAATTCCTGAAACATGCCAGATTCACAGGGTTCCCTCTGCAAGGTTATATAAGCAGTAAAAGCTACTGAAGAGAGGGAACTATCTGCTCTGAGAGCTATCTTCAAGCTGAGCAGTGAGCTCTAGGGTTCCAGCTTTTATAAATTGTTCCTCATGCTAGAGCATGATGTAACGTATCTGCATTTGAGTTGCCTGTACTCTTGTAGCTTCAGTAAACTCACTGGTTCATTGTGAGAGCCCATTTTCAGATTACCTAGTGGCTTCACCCAGCAGGTCTGCATGGAGAGGATGATTGGACCACAGGCCTGGGTGCAGGTGTCTGAGATGGTCTATACTTGGCTGTGCTGGGGGGAGGTCTTTGCTCTACCCCTTGGCATCTCTATAAATACCCTAGGGCAGAGACAGTCAGGGCCTGATGGAATAGGTTCCAGGCTCTCTTGAGGCTGTCCTGTATTTTCTATCTGTTTATCTCCACACTCTAAATCCTTCTATCTAATATTTCTTGCTGCTCTCACTCAAGAGCACTCTGGGGAAATGTGGAGGTGTTGGGTATCCCCCTGCAGTTCATCAACGTGGATTTGGTGGTATTGTTACTCTGTCTTTCACTAGTTCCCTATCTGGGGTGAGAGACATTTGCATATGTCTCCCCAGGAACCAAGTTATAAAACACATGGCTCTTTAGTCTAACACGAAATTAGGTGTGCTGACACCTCTGCCATCACTCCTTTTGCTCAGGATTGCTTTGGCTGTCTGAGATCGTTAGTGCTTCCAAATGAATTTTGAGGATTGGTTTTCTATTTCTGTGAAGAATAGGATTAGAATTTTGATGGGGATTACATTGAATTTGTAGAGTGCTTTTGGCAAAAAGACATTTTCACAATATTGATTGTTCTGATCCCTATGTACTGGTTGTTTTTACATCTATAGTTTTCTTTCATTTCTTTCTTCAGTTATTTTAATGTTTTCATGCTAAAAGTTTCTCATTGACTTGGCTAGATTTATCTTTTATTTTGTTTTATTGAGGCAACTGTAAATGAGATTTTTCTTTGGTTTCTTCCTCAGCCTCCTTGTAACTAGCATTTAGAAATGAGCTGCATAAAAAATTGTATGTTAATTTTATATCTTGCCTCTTTGCTGACAGTGTTTATCAACTCTAAGTTTTTGTACTGGAGGCTTTAAGCCTTAATATAGAGAACCACATCATCTACAAATAAGGAAGTTTGACTTCCCCTTTTCCTGTGTGTTTCCCTTTTATTTTCTTGTCTTGTCCTATCACTTTAGCCAAGACTTTTTGCATCGTATACTGAATAAGAGTGAGGAAGAAGGTGGACTCCCTTATCTTCTTCCTGATTGTAATGGAAATGTTCAGCATTTTTTCCTATTTATTATAAAGTTGTCATAAGATTTTTTAATGTAAGCTTTATTAAGTTTAAATGTGTTCCCTCTCTTTACTCTCTGTCTTTACCTCCACCTCTGCCTCTCTCTCTCTCTCTCTCTCTCTCTCTCTCTCTCTCTCTCATTCTCTCGTGCATGCACGCTTGTGTGTGTGTGTGTGTGTGTGTGTGTGTGTGTGTGTGTGTATCTGTCTCTGCCTCTCTTTCTCTCTGTGTCTGTGTGTATGCATGTGCATGTGTGTTTGTGTCTGTCGTCTGTCTGTGTCTCTCTGTCTTTCTGTCTCTGCCTCAGCCTCTGTGTGTGTGTGTGTGTGTGTGTGTGTGTGTGTGTGTGTCTAGAAGCATGTGCTTGTGTGTTCATGTGTGAAGGCCAAAGGAAGGTGTCAGATGTATTCCTCTATCACTTTCACTGAACCCAAAGTTTACCATTTGGGGGCTGTGCCAGTGACCAGCAACCCCCAGTGATCCACTTTTCTCTGCCTCTCTACTGCTGTGGTTCCGGGTGCACATGCAGTCATACTTGGGTATTTATGTGGGTGCTGGGGCTCTTCGAGCATTCTTACCCACTAAGCCACCTCCTCAGCTTTAAATATGCCCCTTCTTTTCCAGATTTCCTTTTTTTAAAAGGGGAGACTATGAATGCAGTCCCCCACCACAAATTATGCAGTCGAGTTTCTCACATTTGGGGAAATTGCAGGGATCAGCACATCTGGAGTGCAATAGATAAGACTCACCCTGGGAAAAGCGCTTTCATGATCACGGTATCTCCCTGCCAGGCAAGTACAGCTTTTGCACATTTCTTCTGAGCTTTTATATGATATTGGATTCTGTCAAAAATCCTTTTCTGCATCTATGGAGGTGATTGTGTGATTTTTCTGGGATAAGTTTTATAGACAACTGAGAAAATCAATATCAGATTCTGAAACAAGGTGGCTACTGCTACAGCTTAAAAAAATTTGTTTCTCTTTCATCTTTTGCTCTGACTTTCTTTGTTCAAGTCCAAATTTATATAATCTCCTTGGCTATCAGTTCTAGAATGTTCAATGATTTTCAAAGTATCTTTTGATATTTTGCTTCTCAAATACTCATTTCTTCCCCTGAACACTGACTTCTGAGATGTAGCTTGACCATCTTCTGTTACACTGAATGTACTGAGTGTGTGTGTGTGTGTGTGTGTGTGTGTGTGTGTGTTCCATCACAATGTTGTAGAATTCTGTATCTTGCCATGGAATATTACTAGAAAGAGCTATTTCATTTATGCTTGGTGGGTACAGGACTGTAATCTCAGCGAGTCTGGTTTCTGAAGCAGGAGGATCACATGTTTAAGGACTGTGGGAGCTACAGAGTGAGTTCAAGGGCAGCCTAGGCAAATTAATGAAACTTTATTTCTTAACGAAAAGAGAGGTCCAGGAATGTGGCTCAGTGGTAGAGTACTTTCTCACCATGTATAAGGCTCTACCTTTACTCCCTAACACTCTTGTGGTAGTTTGAGTAAGAATGGCCTTCATAGACTCATATATTTGATTATTTGTTCCATAGATAGTGGAGCAATTTGGGAAGGATTGGGATGTGTGACCTTGTTGAAGGAAATGTGCTGCACAGGCCAATTCCAGGCTCCGACTCTCCCCCACTCAACACCCCACCCTCTGCCTGCTGCCTTCATATCAGGATGTAAAGCTCTCAGATACTTCTCCAGCACCATACCTGTCCGCTTCCTACCATGATGATCATGGACTAACCCTCTGAAACTGTAAGCAAGCCCCCAATTAAATGGTTTCTTTTATAAAAGTTGCCATGGTGATAGTGTCTTCTCCTATCAATAAAATAGTAACAAAGACAGAAGTTGGTGCTAAGATTAGGGAATTGCTGTGACATGCCTGCCCATGCTTTTGTTTGGAGGAATATGGAAGACTTTGGGAATTTGGACTAGAAAAGTGTCTGAAAGCTTTAAGAAGAGCTTAATGTGTCATCCTAGAAGGATCATGGAAGACAGTAGGGTTGAGGGCATTTGGAACTATGGAGACCTGGCTCAGGGGATTTCAGAAGGGAAGAATATTAGCAAGTGGAGTAAGTGGTCTTACAGACCATTCTTGTGATATTTTGGTAAAAAGTGTGGCTGCTTTTTGTCCTTGTCATAAATATTTCCCAGGGGCTAAACTGAAGATTTTTAACTAGAGCCATTGGCAGAGGTGATTTGAAGACAGCCTAGTAGTGACTGCGTTATGTGGTTATTAGCGATCACTCTTGTTTAGTTCTACAGTGAAAAGTAGTAAGCAGGGCAAAGAGAAAGAGAAAATGTACAGTTTGAGGAGAAATAGAGAACTAATAAGTGTTGTGTTAGAGCCACGTCTTGTGCTCAAGAAGATAAAAAGTTTGAAGAAGGCCTGATTCAAAATGGAATAAAAGGAGTGGTGCCCTCAGGGAGAGACCCAACCTAGCTAAGCCTCCAACTTGTGAAAAGAATGAAAGGAAGACCTAAGCTACAAAGGAAACCATCAACAATGGAAAGCTGGTGCAAATGTGATTCAAGGAAGGGTCAGGTTCCAGTCCCAGGAAGCAAAAGAACCTGGCAGCTTTAGCCAAATGGTTCTGGATTTAGAGTCACGAAAGACACTGGAAATGGGTTGTGGAATCTTCCTCTGAGGTTAAGGAATGTTACTGTAGTGAGGTGTGTTACAGGGGAGTACCTGCATGGAGGCCATAGAAGCCATTACATGGAGCTGTGAGGATGAAGCCTGGATTGTTTTGGAGACCCCCAAGATGGTGTAAGTGTTGGAGTTGTGAGGTATCAGCCAAGCAGAAGTGAGTAAAGGGTATGGAACCATCCCAAAAGAAAAAAGTATGTTGCAGTTAGCAAAATTGGAGGGGAAGAACCATTGGACATGGAGATACAGGATCTAGTTTGCCCAACTGTTTTTTTGACCTTGCTTTGGTTTAGTATTTCTTCACTCTTCCCCCTTTCCTACCTATTGAAATAGTAACGTATATTCTGTGCTATTGTATGTTAGAAATACATGCTTTGCTTTTTTGTTTTGATTTACAGGGGGTTTAATTTAGAGATTGCTTTTGAGTCTCAGAAGAGACTTTGAAAATTTGGGCTTTTAAACTGTCTTGAGACTGAAAGACTATGGGAACGTTTGAAATTGGACTAAATGCATTTTCCATTTTCATTATGATATGGCTATAGAGGCCTATGGGGGGCAGGAAAAATGTAGTGGGTGAGTGAGAGTGGGCCCACAGGCCTGGTTGGTTCCCAGTTAGTTAGTTTGAGAAGGATTAGTGAGTGTGACCTTATTGAAGTAGGTTTAGCCTTGTCGGAAGAAGTGTGTCCCTGAGGGTGGACTTGGAGGTTTCAGAAGCCAATGCCAGGCTTTCTATCTCTTTCTCTGTCTGCTGCCTGAAGATCAGGATGTAAAATAAAGCTCTCAGCTACTGCTTCAGTACCATGCCTGCCTGCTTCCTGCCAAGATGATTGTGGACTAACCTGCTGAAACTGTAAACAAGCCACTCCCAATGCTTTATTATATAAGAGTTGCCTTAGTCATGGTGTCTGGCTATAATGATAGGATAGCAACTAAGACCACCTTAAAAATACGGAAAGAAAGAAGGAAGGAAGGGAGGAGGGAGGGAGGGAGTCCAATCATCAGACTGTACTTCTTCCATCTGTTGTGGCTCTCTTATGGTGAGACAGCACTGCCCCCTTCCCTGCTGGTCACCACTGCCCCCTTCCCTGCTGCTCACCACTGCCCCCTTCCCTGCTGCTCACCACTGCCCCCTTCCCTGCTTGTCTGACACTCAGTTGGCAACTTAGTTTCCTCCATAAGATGGTCTCTCACTGATCATGGCAGATTTGGTGCCTCTGTTTCATAAAAGTTACATTTCAGGAACTTACCAAACATGCATGCACGCGCGCGTGCGTGTACACACACACACACACACACATACACACACACACACACACACTCACGACAGAGTTGAAACTACAAAAACTATTAGCTTCATATCCTGTCTTGTGATTCCTGTGCCTTTGCCTGGTCACCTTCCTTCCTCCTCACCCGGTATGGCCATTTCTTGGCCTCTTTTCTCAGCATCATACTATACCACACTTACAGCTGTTTACATATTTACATGTAAGCATCATAGATAAGATACATATATAAGGGAGAAGGTTTTTTTTTCTTTTTGAGATTAAGTGACATCACTTAACAATATAAATTCTAAGTCCTTCCATTTTATAACAAATTTCATTTTTCTGTAACACTGAATAAGATGTATAAGTGTACCAGATTTTTCTTACACATTTATCTGCTGGTGGACTTCTAGTTAATTCTAGCTCCTTGCATAGAGAGGCAATAAACATGAATGTGCAAATATCCCTATGGTAGGGTATGAGATTCTCTGGGAATATGTCAAGGAGTAAAATAGCTGTGTCCTAGTCATTCTATTTTTTATTTTTTGAGGAACCTCCAAAATGATTTCCATCATGATTATATTAGTTTATATGAGATAACAATGAGGCTTACAGAAAAAGATTCTGTCTATGGAATCTGCTGACCAGGACTTACATAAAAAGATTCTCTTTCTGGAATCTGCTAACCAGGATTTACAGGCTTTAAAAGTTAGCAATGAAGGCTTACAGAAAAAGATTCTGTCTATGGAATCTGCTGACCAGAAACTTCTGATAACCAGGAATTACAGGTTTTAAAAGATAGCAATGAAGGCTTACAGAAAAAGATTCTCTTTCTGGAATCTGCTAACCAGGATTTACAGGCTTTAAAAGTTAGCAATGAAGGCTTACAGAAAAAGATTCTGTCTATGGAATCTGCTGACCAGGACTTACATAAAAAGATTCTCTCTTTGGAATCTGCTAACCAGAATTTACAAAACAAGCTTGTACCCAAAATTGCTTTTATTGATAATAAATATGAGTATTTAATGGATAGAACACTAACTCTCCAGAGTGAAGTTGTAGCTACTCAGACAATATATAAGGAAGAAAAATTATCATTACTTGATAAGATAAGGTCCATGGAATCATGTGTTTCAGAAGAACATAAAAACTTCCATGATTCCATGAAAAATCTGGAATCCCTTACAAGAGAGGAGGTTTACTCCCTGGAACAGACCCTAGGTGCTCATTTACAAGCCCTGGAGGAAACTCTAAATAAACATGACAAGGGACCTAATAAGCAGAAGGGCAAGACCATACAGGTTGTAACATCTCCAAATGGCTCTCATACAATGGCTTATCCTGTTATCATCCATGAGAAGCCAGCAGATGACACACACATTCCGAGCCATATACGACATATATATTACAACCAATTTCAACAAGGGACTTTAAAAATATAAAGGAAGCAGTAGTTACATATGGGATACACTCCACATACGTAAAACAGATGCTAAATTCGTGGTCTACCTCACATAGAATCATTCCAGATGACTGGCATCAGTTAATTTCAGCTGTTCTAGAATATAGCCAGCAGTTACAGTGGAAAAGCTGGTTGAGAGAAGAGGCAAGAAATTTAGAACAACAAGGTAAACTCAGAGGTTTTGAGATCTCCCAAGATCAAATACTTGGTGAGGGATGTTTCGCTGACAGGAATGTACAAGCCATTTATGATGAGCATACAATATCCCTATGCCGTACAGCAGCTCTAAATGCTTGGGAAAAAATTCCAGAACCTGGAAAAGCAACTGAGGTATACACAAAGATATTTCAGGGACCACATGAACCCTTCACTGATTTTTTACAAAGGCTGAACACAGCTATAACAAAAGCTGTATCAGATAAAGAATTAAGAAAAGTATTAACTGAGTCCTTGGCATTCGACAATGCTAATGCAGAATGCAAAAGAATACTTACACCATTAAAGATCAGATCAGCTCCTTTGGAAGAATGGATTCAGTATACTAATAGTGTTGAATCTCTTAACTACAGTAATGAGGCTTGGATAGGAGAGACAAATCCCAGAGGTGTAAGAAGGCCCCATGGTACCAAATGTTTTAAATGTGGTACACCAGGTCATATAAGTTAAACCTGTACATGGGGTAATCCTAGAAGTAATACTCCTTCTAAGAATAGCCTAAACAGAAGACCCCAACCACCTCCTGGATTGTGTAGAAGATGTGGCAAAGGCCAACATTGGACCAGTGAGTGCAGATCAAAAATAGATATACGAGGCAACCCTTTAGTAGCGGGAAATGCCTCAGGGGGCCTCTTGCAGGCCCCCAAATCAAATGTGGTAAGAACATTCCCAGCCACTGTGGAAGACATTCCTCTCCAGGACAACTGAATAAACCAATGTCTAATGTAAAAACTGATACTGCAATGGATGATAAAACAGCTCTGATAGATGAATCACAGTTTACAAAGAACACAATAAAACAAATATTTTGGCAGACTTCCATAAATGAACAAAGGCCAAAGCTTAGAATTCGAATTAATGGCTTGGTTCTGGAGGGCCTGGTAGACACAGGTGCAGATGTGACTGTAATTACACCAAAATCATGGCATCCAAATTGGCCTCTTCAAGAGGTAGATGTCCAACTTTTAGGAATTGGCACCCTATCTCAGATAAAACAGAGTTCGAGATGGGTTGAATGCATAGGGCCAGAAGGACAGAGAGGAAGGCTGAAGCCATATGTAGCAAATGTAGCAGTAAATCTATGGGGCCAAGATCTGTTACAACAGTGGAATACCCAGATTAAAATTCCTACACTCTCAGAAAAGGAATACAGGCCAATGCATGTTTATAGGAATAATATCATAACATGCTATAAAAACCAGTCACCAACAATTCAGGCTGTACACAAACAGAGCACAACTGCTGTTGAACTCTCAGAAGTACCAACTGCCTTACCTTTAAAATGGCTAACTAATAAACCTATCTGGGTTGGACAGTGGCCTTTGACAAAAGAGAAGCTACAAGCTTTAGAACAGCTGGTTCAAGAGCAGTTAAATGCTCAACACATTGAAGAATCTACCAGCCCTTGGAATTCTCCTGTATTTGTTATTTAAAAAAAAAGTCTGGTAATTGGAGAATGCTGACAGATCTGAGAGCTATTAATAAAGTAATTCAGCCAATGGGCTCCCTACAGACTGGGATGCCCTTGCCCTCTCTGCTACCCAAAGAATGGCCTATAATAGTTATTGACTTAAAAGACTGTTTCTTTACCATACCCTTACAAGAAAATGATAGAGAAAAATTTGCCTTCACAGTTCCTAATTATAACAATTCTCAGCCAGTCAAGAGATATTGATGGAAGGTCCTCCCATGGGGAATGTTAAACAGCCCTACCTTATGCCAATACTTTGTGCAAAAACCATTGGAGTTAATTCGTGTAAAGTTTCCACAATCCATAATTTATCACTATATGGATGATATCCTATTAGCTGATCCAAAGTTAGACACATTAGAAAGCATGTTTGAAGAAGTAAAAAAAGTTTTGCCTCGCTGGGGACTGCAAATTGCTCCTGAAAAAATACAAAGAGGAGATTCTATTAATTACTTAGGATATAAGATAGAGTTACAAAAAATTAGACCCCAAAAGGTACAACTGAGGAGAGTTCGATTAAAGACTCTTAATGATTTTCAAAAGTTGTTAGGAAGCATTTCCAACTTATTGGGTATCATGGGAATACCCAAAGATGGACTACAAAATTTGGCTAATACTCTGGAAGGGGACAAAGAATTAAATAGTCCAAGAGAATTATCAGCCGAAGCTGAGAAGGAATTGGCTCTAGTAGAAAAGACAATTTGAGAAGCACATGTGGATCATGTGGATCCAGAACTTAAATGTATTCTTGTCATATTCCCCTCCAGACATTCCCCCACAGGTATTTTGATGCAGAGGGAAGATATTATATTGGAATGGATATTCCTACCATGTAAACCAAATAAGAAATTAAAGACTTATATAGAAAAGATCTCTGATTTGATTCAAAAAGTAAATTAAGACTTCGTCAGTTGACAGGAATGGACCCAGCAGAAATTGTAGTACCTTTAACTAATGAGGAAATTTCGTCACTATGGAAAGATAATGAATACTGGCAGAGAGCCTGCAGTAACTTTTTGGGAGAGATTAACAACCATTATCCCAAAAGCAAGAGAATAGAATTCATAAAGAAGACTGAATGGGTCCTTCCTCACATTGTACGACAGAAGCCAATTTCTGGAGTCCTCACATTCTATACAGATGCAAATAAATCAGGGAAAGCAGGATACAAATCAGGAGACTTAAGTAAAGTGGTACAAAGTCTATACAGCTCTGTACAAAAGGCAGAACTGTATGCCATTCTTATGGTACTGATGGACTTCACAGAACCCCTCAATATAGTCACTGACTCTCAATATGCAGAGAGAGTTGTTTTACACATTGAAACTGCTGAATTTATTCCTGATAATACAGAATTAACTTCATTATTCATACAATTGCAGGAAATCATCAGAAAAAGGGAACATCCTATATATATAACACATATCAGATCCCATACAGGTCTGCCAGGACCTCTAGCACAAGGTAATGATGAGATTGATCAGTTACTAATAGGTAATGTGCTAGAAGCCTCAGAATTTCATAAGAAACACCATGTAAATAGCAAAGGTTTGAAGAAGGATTTCTCCATTACTTGGCAACAAGCTAAGGATATTGTTAAAAAATGTCCTACTTGTTCCTTCTATAACCAAACTCCATTACCTGCAGGAAGCAATCTAAAGGGTATACAAAGAAATGAAATTTGGCAGATGGATGTGTTTCATTTTGCAGAATTTGGAAGATTAAAGTATGTACACCATACCATTGACACCTATTCAGGATTTCAGTGGGCAACTCCTATGAGTTCTGAAAAGGCTAATTCTGTGATTACACACCTATTAGAAGTTATGGCCATCATGGGAATACCTGTACAAGTTAAGACAGACAATGCCCCAGCATATGTCTCCAATAAAATGAGACAGTTCTTTGCTTATTACAATATAAAGCATGTTACAGGTATACCACACAATCCCACAGGCCAAGCAGTCATAGAAAGATCCAATCGAACTTTAAAGGATATGCTAAATAAACAGCAACAGGTAATAATGACTCCTAGAAATAGATTGCATAGTGCTTCATTAACCTTGAATTTTCTCAATGCTGATGAGAAAGGAACAACAGCTGCGGAGAGACATTGGACGACAGACAAAACTCCTGAGCCAAACCAACCGGTTTATTTCAAAGATGTGTTGACCTCAGAATGGAAACCTGGATATGTCCTACGTTGGGGAAGGGGTTTTGCTTTTGTCTTCACAGGAGAAGAAAAGCTATGGATACCAACAAAATTAATAAAAATTCGATTCGAACAGGAGAAACCCCTTGATGAGGAGAAGTAAAAGATCATCCACCAATGTGACATCTCTTCAGGTTGTAAGAAAAATTTAACAATCAAAGGTTGGGGTAGGGTTCTGTTTTTGTCTTTCCAGGATAATGGAAATACCCATCTTCCAGAAATCATAAGGCCTTGGATATCCGGATGTTTACAGCAGAAAGAAAGAATCTATTGGTACCAATCTACACAGGGTAAGATATCACTGTCTAACATCTATATCTCTATCAATCTAGAATAGTTGTGGTTCCAATTTAATTATAAACCAAGCTGGCTTTGGAGATGGAATTGGCTCACTCCTTCTCTAAACCCAAGCATATTGATAAAAGAAAAGGTTGAGAGATTCTTCATTCCCATATCAGAAGAGCCCTCTGGTGTGAGACAGAAGGAAACCAATTATAAGGGACCATTATCTTCAAGATTCTAATTCTCTCCATGCTTACTCTTGATTTCTTGGAATCCTTTCTTACATGTCATGACATCTTTAAATCCAAACCTTCCATTCTAATAAAAAATAAGTTTTTTCCAATAGCAATCTCTGAAGTCTCCAGAAGGAAGATGGGGCCCCAACAACAACAACTCTACCCAATCCAGAATGATGCAATGGTAATCATCATCATACTACACTTCTTGCCAAAATTTCAGACAATCTTACCCATTACTCTGAGAGTTGCTGCAGAATCTACACTTAGTCTAACTGAGATTTAACTATCTGAGCTTTCTCACAATACCCAACAGAGATACCATCGCTCCCTAAACAGCAGGAAGCAATTCTAAGAAAAGGACACCCCTTCTCCCTAAGGTTCATATTTCTCAGGGTTATGGATAATGGTTCTAGGGTTGGGGGTGGAAGAAACTGTTAAACTCAGTACTCTCCTTAAGGAAAGAAAATATGTCTCAAAAAAAAAATGGGAAAAGAAGAAATGGAATGGATAGGTATAAGATATTATGGTAGACTGTCATATACATTAGTAAACAAATTTAGTAATATAGCAGCCTTTGCACTGTTATGAATTCTTATATGTTGATACAAATATAAACTTTTTATATTCCTATTTAAGATAATTTGTATATTGATACAAATACAGAACTATGTTAGTTATATTGTACACATATTTTTACTCTTATGTGAAATATTTGTATATTGATACAAATGTGAATATTTATCTGTCATACTGTATGTATGTTCTACTTCTGTTTAAGATATTCTGTATACTGATATATATTTAGGATTATTATCATATTGCATATTGCACTATAATTCCTACCTCTGTTAAAGATATTTTGTGTATTGTCACAATTTAAAGTCATTGTCCTTTTACTGTGCATTTGCTTACAGACTGTTTGCCTTATTTATAGGAAGCTTAGTCCTTAGGTTGTTTAGGTAGATAAGACTTACATAGTTATTGTCACCTATGCTCGTCATCTCTATAATTATGTTAGTTAGGTTATCCAGATTTATAAATACATAGGTCTGATGGATAGGTAATCTTCAAACACTTCATGGACCTAGAGAACATGGCATTTAAATAACTTAGAATTCTGTTGACGTGAGACATAATTGCTCCTGGCAGCACCAATTTGATCCCGAGAGAATGTTGGGCTTCTAAGACATTTCCATTTGGAAGTTTGTCTTCTTGGCACAAAATGGCCTACTGGGCAAAGAACTGCCCTTGCCTCAACTGCTGACAGTACAAATGCTGTCCTTTCTGGACAAGCGGGACACAAGGAAAGCGACCACTATACTTTGCCAAGACAGGGTAAGATGGTCTTTCAGAATTCCTGCTTCTGAAAATGGTCTGTCAGATACTCTAGGCCTGTAGCCAATTTGAATGCACCAATGATGCTGAGAAACATTAGGTGACTGTCCAGGCTGCTAGCTGTCTCTGTCTACTCTTGCAAGACTCCCGAAAGTTGCTTGCGTCCTTCTCCCATTTCTCAGGTATTATTATATTCCTTCTCAGGTCTTTGATGAGGTTGGAGATTAGCAGTTATAGTTACAACTTAGTATATATACATATATAATATCTTAGATAGGATATATTAAGTATTAGACTCAGATTCTTTAGGATAGGACACCTTTTGGAATGATCTTTGTAACATGCCACCTACCCATGCCCTAGACTTCCCTGGATTTTACTATGTGTTTTTTGCTTGATATTGTTTGCACTTACTGTAATTCCAACTTATCTAGGTCATTATCCCTCATTACTCCTGGACAATATTTGATAACCATCTCTTTGTATATAGTCTTGTATTAGGTTAGAACTTTCTTATTTAGACAAAAGGGGGAGATGTAGTGGATAGCCATCCCAGCATTGGCCTGGAAGTTCCAACCCCCACTGAGGCTTCGGTAATGGTCACGCCCACAAGGCAGGGCGGAGGAGGAAGCAGAAGACCAAGGATCGGGAAGAGGTCACTCTCTTGGTTCCCGGACTCTGGACGCTGGAGGTAGACCGAGTACAGTTCTCCAGAGAACACAGCCGGACTGCACTATACCCTTGCCAGACCCTGTAACCTACCCCCTCATTTGTAAGTACCCCACAAAATAAACCTCCCTTTTAACTACATGGAGTGGCCTTAATAATTTCACCAATAAAGTTCAAGTATTTACAACAGTTGCAATTCAAACTTAAAATGATCTGTTCCTCTTTCAAAAGGCCAGCTTATGTAGTGTGCATTTGACCTTCTCAGAAGCACATAGTCAGTTACACTGTTATCTCCACTTTACACAGAAGTCAACTGATAATAAGGAACTTACGTGTCCATTTTTGCAGAGTAGAGAGTGGCAGATATTGATTTGAAACCAATGGTTTTAATCTCTCCATGTTCTCTATAATGTCTGTGTTTTCTGTAATTGGAGACTTAGCAGGAATATAACTGGTGATATTGTTTCTTCTTCAAGTCTGAAAATGCCAGGTTGACATTGGTTTTGAGAAACAGTCAGATTTTCTTGTTTTGAATTCTTCTTCAGGTTAATTTAAATCCACAATTAGATTGTTCTGTTAGCAATAGAAGGGAGCTCAGAGGAAACAAGCAAAAGTTTCAGTGGTACAAAAATAGAGTGTTTGGAAGGTTGTTGGTCCAGCACAGACAATTCATAATCAAAAGCACTGTAGGCGAAGTTCAATTATCTGACTTTGGCAGCGCTGGGAGAAGAGTAGGGAAGAGGAAAATGGAAGTGAATGGACATAGAAACCTAGAAGACTTGAAACTCCTTGAGGAAAAAAAAGCAAAAACATGCTATTTGTGTGATAACTATCTGTGCAACAATGAAAGCACAACTCCTGCTTAGTGAGTGGAGACAGATGTATTAACAGCAAAGGGACCACAAAGGCTAACAGAAGCTTGAGTTCTTGTGGATGTTTGGCTTCTGAGAGGTATTAGCCATCCAGAAGCTTGAGTCCTAACTGCACAGGCAGACTCCCTTGCTGGCAAACCAGAATTGCAGCCACAATAAGAGCAGCACCAGTACTAATAGGTCCTGACAGCTCATGACCCCTGGCTTGATGCCAAGATGCTTCAATGTGTTAACTCTTAACATGGTTGCAAGTGCCAGAAACCACCACCATTCCTCTTACAGGAGTGATTACTCTATTTCCAAGAGTGCTAGGCCTTTGCTGCTGTGGTCAAACATTACACACGACAATTCAAAGCAAGGGGAGATTTATTTTAACTCACTCTTGCTGGGGATTCAGTCCATGATGGATTGGCTTTATGTGCTTGGGCAGAAAATCATGGTGGTGACACTGTGTGCCAGAGGATCTTCTCTCCATGGTGGTAGACAGGAAGGTGAGAGAAGGGAATAAAGAATGGGCAAACGCAGCCCCTAATGACTTAGTCCCTAGTGATATCCCCATCCCTGTGACCTAGTTCTCCCAACCTGATTCATCACCTACCTTTCATCTTATCCAAGCAGTGTCACAATATTATCTATTCATCTGAGGGGGATGGATCTATTGGTTAGGTCAGAGCTCTCAGGAGGCAGCCACCATGTCCCAATAGACCTTGAACTAGCAATTAAACTCCTAATCCATGAGCCTGTGGGGAATTTTTCATAGTCAAGCTGTAACATAAGGCTTCACAGCTGCTTGGGGCAGGTGTCCCTGTTTGCTAGTCCAAAATTAGCTTCAGCTAGAATTTGTCCATGCCACATAGAAACTGGTACATTGGACAGAGTGTCTTTGCCAAATCTCCTTAGTGTTGGTTCCTACTTTTAATTAGGTTTCATGGTAATATTCCTAATGCCTTTAATATGAGCAAATATTAGTTTCCTTAATGCATAGGCTCCCCACAGTAATTATATCACTGAGTCTCAGTAAAACCATATGTAAATTACATATATGCCATATAACCTTTATAAATTATATCCAGGCTGCCCCCCAAAGCAAGCCCTTCCCTGGCAGGATTTGCAGGAAACTACAGAGTGCCTCTAGGAATTGTTCATGACAGGAGATTCACCTCCTACCTCTGATGGCATGCATTAATTCCCTGACCTTACAGGTGATACACAGGCTGAAAGGGCTGCTGCAGCCTCCAGCAAGACCAAGACTGAAAGAACTTCCGAGTTCTTGCAGAATGTTCTCCATAACACTTGCTGAGTTCCAAGGCAACATCCCTGTGACTGGAACACCAGAAAAGCTTGGTGGTATCAGCCTGATATGCTTCCTGAAGCTGGGAAATGGGGAGGGGGTGCTGTATTCTGTACAGGAGCAGTTCAACTACCCACGAGAGACTTCAGCTTTCACATGTCTCCTCCTAGCTTGCCCAGGGGGCTTCTCTTGAGTTCCTCCTATCTCTGATTCTGTACCAAATTTCTCTTTCCTCCTCTGTACAGAGTGATTTCTTCCTGCTCTGAAGTCTGGTGTCTAGCTGTGAACAGCCTAGAGCTCAGCTTGTAGCTCACAGTTTTATCCAGTCATCTCAAACAAGGCAACAACACATAACATTTCCTCCCACCATTACATCAATCCCTTAAGCCCATGCTGACCAGCTCTTGGACAGAATCTTCTGACCACTGGAGCTTTTCTTCTTTCCAGTAATAATTTTACCAACTCTTGGAACTACTGAAGCACACCTTTCATCTTGCTGTGGACATGAGCCCTTGTGTTTCTCAGAGAAACCATCAAATCCTCGGTTTTGGCTGAGAGCCTGCTGACCTTTCATGTGCCAGCACAGCCCCCATGTTCACTCCTGCTTGCACTTGTAAGTCTACTTGGTCAAAATTATACTTCTCATTCTCCTCCATCTTTTGAAACCTCCCTTGATAGAAAATGTCTTTTTTCTACTTTTATTTATTTCTTTAATTTTTCATGTGGGTGTATTCACATGTGATTGTGGGTACATACCCCTCATGGTGTACACATGGAGGCCTGAGGACAATCTGGGTATTGGTCCTTGCTTCTCCACCTCGCTGATAAGAAACTTTCCAATACCTGCTTTTGCCTTTTCCTCCCAGCCTGACGCCAGCCCCTCTATATTTAACAGAGCATATGGCGCTTAGTAAGCTTGGTCAGGTATAATTATGGCAGTGCCCATCCCTTATTCTTTCTGCTGGCATTGATTTGAAATCTTTGTGGCTCCTTACTGTGTATTTAAGTCTCTGCTTCAGCATGATGCCTTATATTCAGAACAAACAGAACCAACTGGCTGCCATCCTCTTCCTACTCTTTTGGTGGATGGGACAGTCTGGCAGGAAATCAGCCTCCTCAGCAGAACACAGAGACACACTGGCTGGAGGGTAGCTGAGCGGCCTCCAGCTCTGAATCAGCTTCCAGAAGTTGTCCCAAGCACAAACTCTGTGATCTACTTAGCTGAGTGACAAGTCACTCCACAGTCCGTTCTTTCATTCTCTATAATGGTGCAGCCATAAAAGCCATCTTCTAGGGCTGGGTGAGCACCAACAGTTAGAAGGCACAGAGCTTTCCGAGCATACTCTGCACAGTAGGCACTCTATGTCTGCTCAGATCGCTGTTCTACCATAAGCGTCATAGCTGTGTACATGTCCCCCTTTGGTTGTCAGGGACTTCCATGTCAGTTGTTGGAGGTGTTTACTCACTCTTCTAGCCAATGAGCATTCAGATTGCATGAGAGGGTGGCTTGGCTGTGCTGTGTGTTATTTCAGATTGGAACGTGGGCCTTTTTCTTGGGTGGAAGAGCAAGGTAGTGCCTGCTGTGAGTCTCTGCAGATCTTTTAATTAATTGCTAGTTGTTGCAATGACAACAGTGGTGTATTAGTTGACATCTGCTTTTATTCTATAGGAGAAGCACTTTTTAAACTGAATAATCATGACTTTCCCAGTATGCACATTCAGAAATCTCAGAATCTAAAGAGAAGCAATTCTGTCTTTTCTCAAGTCTGCACTCTCACTGGGTTTTCATATTAATATTTGACACTAACAGCTAACTGCAGCCATTTTGCAACATACGTAGTTTCTCATTCGTCCTTGAAGTGAACCTCTAGGGGGCATGATTTCATACTTTTAATGGCTGAATAATGTTCCATTGTGTACATGCACCACATTTTCTTTATCCATTCTTTTGTTGAGGGACAACTAGGTTATTTCCAATTTCTGGGTGTTATAGAATAAAGCAGCAATGAACATTGTTGAGTAAACGACCCTGTGGTAGGATGAGGAGTTCAAGTACTGTACTGAATAAGTATGGAGGGAGCAGACAATTTTTCTCTCTGAGTTGATGTTGGCTTCGGGCTTGCTGTAACCTGCCTCTATTATATTGAAATATATCCTTTGTATACCTAACCTCTTCAGACTTTTATTATGAATGGGGTGTTGGATTGTTAAAGGCCTTTTCTGCATCTAAGGAGACCATCATGTGGTTTCTGTCTTCCAGTGTGTGTGTGTGTGTGTGTGTGTGTGTGTGTGTGTGTGCATATAGTGAATTACATTTACTGATTTTTTTGTATATTGAACCATTCCTGTATCTTTGGAATGAAGCCTGCTAGATCGTGGTGGATGATCTTTTTTATGTGTTTTTGGATTTGGTTTGCAAACATTTTATTGAGTACTTTTGCATCTATATTTATAAGGATGATTGGACTGTAATTCTCTTCTTTGTTAGGTCCTTATGTGGTTTATGCCCTCATAAGATGAATTGAGCAATGCCCCTTTTGTTTCCTTTTGTGAAATAATTTAAGGAGTATTGGCATTAATTCTTCTTTGAAAGTCTGATAGAATTCTGAACTAAAATCATATGGCCCTGGACATTTTTTTTTTTTTTTTGGTTGGGAGACTTTTAATGACTGCTTCTATTTCACTAGGAGTTATAGGTCTGTTTAAATTGCTTATCTGATCCTGATTTAACTTTGGTAAGTGGTACCTATTTAAAAAATTATCCATTTCTATGGATTTCCCAATTTGGTGGAGTACAGGTTTTTTAAGTATGTCCTTCTGATTCTCTGGATTTCCTCGGTGTCTGTTGTTATGTCCCCTTTCCTTTCTAATTTTGTTAATTTAGAGAGTCTTTCTTTTAGTTAATTTGGATACAGGCTTGTCAAGCTTATTGGTTGTCTTAAAACACCCAACTCTTTGTTTCATTGATTCTTTGTAAATATTTTGTTTCTATCTTATTTATTTCAGTCTTGAGTTTATTTCTTGCTGTCTACTCATTTTGGGTATGATTTCTTCCTTTTGTTCTAGAGATTTCAGGTGTGATTTTAAGCTACTAGTATAAGATCTCTTCTATTTTTTTTTAGTACTATGAACTTGCCTCTTAGAACCACCTCCATCATAGCCCATAAGTTTGGATATGTTTGTTGTGTTTATAATTAAATTCTAGAAAGTCCTTAATTTCTGTCTTACCCATTTTTCACTCAGTACTGAGTTATTCAGTTTCCTTGAGCTTTCTGTTGTTTCTCTTGGTGTTGAAATCCAGCTTTAATCCATGGTGGTCTGATAGGATGCAGGATGTTATTTCAATTTTATTGTATCTGTTGAGACTTGCTTTGTGTCCCAGTATGTGATCAGTTTTGGAGAAAGTTTCATAAGGTGTTGAGAAGAAGGCATATTCTTCTGTGTTTGGGTGAAATGTTTTGTAAATACATGTTAGGTCCATTTGGTTTATAACTTCATTTAGTTTCAGCATTTCTCTGTTATTTTTTGTCTAGATCATCTGTGTGTTGATAAGAGTGGCATATTGATGTCTCCCACTATCAGTGTGTGAGAATCAATATGTGATTTAAACCGTAGTAGTGTTTCTTTTATAAACTTAGGTGCCTTTGTGTTTGGTGCATAAATGTTGAGAATTACAGTGTCCTCTTGGTGATTTTTCCTTTGATATATGTAATGTCTTTCCCTATCTATTTTCATTAGTTTGGTTTGGAGTTTATTTTGTCAGATATTAAAATGGCTCCAACAGCTTGTGCTTGAATCCATTTGCATGGAATATTTTTTCCATCCTTTTACTGTAGCATAAATTTTTAAAGTTCTTATTAATAAAATAAAACCTGGTGCCAGGTATGGGGGTGAATGCTGGAAGATCAGAGAAGTAGATCAAGCCACAGCCACCTCACCTTGCCAATTCCTCAGCTGATACCATTTCCTTAGACTGGAAGCTCCTGAGTCCTCATCCAAATGGATCTCAGCTGAACTGCTGCTCAAAGCCTAAAAGCTTAACCAGGCTCTAGTTCCTCATCCTCACACCATACATACCTTTCCTGCCATCACTTCCTGGGATTAAAGGCTCTTGTTACCTTCCCTGGCTGTTTCCAGTGTGGCTTTGAACTCCCAGAGATCCAGACGAATCTCTGCCTTCAGAATGCTAGGTTTAAAGGTGTGTGTGCCACCATTTTCTGGCCTCTATATCTAGTAGCTGTTCTGTTCTCTGACCCCAGATTAGTTTATTAAGGTGCACAATATATTAGCGAACACAATATCACCACATTTTACCCTGAGGTGATGTCTATATCTTTGATGTTAAGGTGTGCTTCTTTGACTCAACAGAATGATCAATCCTGTTTTCACAACCATTCTGTTAGAATGTCTTTACTGGGGAATTGAGACCACTGATGTTGATAAATATTAATGAGCAGTGTTTGTTGATTTCTCTTATCTTGTTTTGTTGTTGCTGTGGTGTTGTTGGTGTTGGTTTTGGTGGTGGTGTTGGTGGTGTTGATGGTGGTGGTTGGTGTGTCTTTCTCTTCTTTTGATTTCCTCGTCTGGGATTATTTATTTCTTGTATTTTCTTGGGTGAGATTAATCTCTTTAGGTTGGAGTTTTCCTTCTACTGCATTTTGTAAGGCTGGATTAGTAAATAGATACTGCTTAAATTTGGTTTAATCATGGAAAGTATTATTTTCTCCACCTATTGTGATAGGAAATTTTGCTGGGTATTGTAGTATGGGTTGGCACCTGTGGTCTCTTAGAGTCTGTAGAACATCTGCTCAGAGCCTTCTGGCTTTTACAGTCTTCATTGAGAAGTCAGGTGTAATTCTAACCAGTCTGCCTTTATATGTTACTTGATCTTTTTCCCTTGCAGCTTTTAATATTCTTTCTTTGTTCTGTATGTTTAGTCTTTTGATTATTATGTGGTGAGGGGACTTTCTTTTCTAGTCCAGTTATCTGGTATTTTGTATGTTTTTTGTACCCTGATAAGCATCTCCTCTTTAGGTTAGTGATATTTTCTTCTATGATTTTGTTGAAAATATTTTTTGTCCC
Organism: Onychomys torridus; assembly: GCF_903995425.1. NCBI lineage: Eukaryota > Metazoa > Chordata > Mammalia > Rodentia > Cricetidae > Onychomys > Onychomys torridus. The sequence goes on from NC_050444.1 coordinate 11,846,090, forward strand.
TTTGACCTGAGTTTCTTTTCCTTCCTCTATTTCTATTATTCTTAGATTTGTTCTTTTCATAGTGTTCCAGACTTCTTAGATGTTTATGCCAGGAGTTTTTATATTTAACTCTTCTTTGATGAGGATGTCCATTTCTTCTATTGTGTCTTCAATGCTGATACTCTCTTCCATCTTTTGTATTCTGTAGCTTGCCTCTGTGGTTCCTATTCCAGTACTTAAAATTTTCATATCAGATTTCCCTCAGTTTGGGATTTTTTAAAATTAATTCTAGTTCCACATCAGATCTTGAATACTTTTATTCATTTCCTTGTACTATTTGTTTGTGTTTTCATAGATTTTAAAGGGATATATTAATTTCATCTTTAATATCAACATCTCCCTCTAACATATTTATAAAGTCCATTTTAATCTCTTTTTCTTGTGATTCAGCTATGTTGGAATATTCCAGGCTTACTGTGGTAGGGTTTCTGGGCTATAGTAGAGACAATTGTCCTGGATGTTATTGATTATGTTCTTACACTGGCATCTAGGCATCTAGTTTTGGAAATATTATAATTCTATGTGCTGATATATGATCTTGTCTTTGTTCGGTGTGTATTTTGTTCCTTGGTTTATGTTGCCTTCTCTGGTTCTTAGAAGGATATGGGGACTGTGTGTTGTCTGGTAGGAAATTCTCCTGGGATCTTGATGGCCACTGGGAGTTTCAGGTAATATGTGTTTCTAGGTATTGGGATCTGACAGGCAGTGTAGGACTGGGAATAGGAATGCCTTCTGGAGTTGGGGGCCAGCATAAAGCAATGAGTGGGGAGAAAAGAGGGTAAAGGAGATGGGGCTGAAAAAAAGGGGAGGCTGAAGCAGGCAGTCTGACACAGAGCTTGCAATGAGAATGGGGGATTGTAAGTTAGGAGAGGAGAGAGAGGTGAAGATCTGCAGTTAGTCTACCTGCTTCCATGGCAGAAGTGCAACAGAGGATCTTCAGTAAGATGCTTCATGTCTTTGGGGGAGTCCCTGATGATCTGACTTTGCTAGTCCTGTGTCTTCCTCAGCCAGGGGACTCTTCTCCATGGTAATGTCACCAGCAAGGGTTTGACACACACTGCAGAGAGCGTCAGCCTCTTCTGGATCCAGTGTCACTTCATAGGCATGGCATGCAGTTTTATTTTATTGTATTATAGTTTAGTTTAAGACTAGATCACATAGAACATCATATGGAGTTAAACACAAGTTGTTTTGGGAGCTCAGATGTAATAGACAAAGGCAGTAGTTGTAGCCTAGATACAGCAGAGTTCCATAATTAATCTGTTGGTAACTCTTGATCCCCTTGTAACTGCTGATTCTGTTTTGTCATCAAAACAGAAGAATTTAGTACAAGAAGTGATTGCTAGGATTTCAAAGCCAATGTCTCATAAATTTGTTATTGTAAGTTATTCTAAAATTAAATAATATGCATAAATATGTGACAAACTGCCAAAAAGAAATGTGTATGTCCATGTATGGCCATCTTTAAAATAAATAATAATATGTTCTCAGGAATAACACTTTTATGCAATTTGCTAGAATTTTTTCTATTTTTAATGTAAGCAATATTAATGAAGTTTTCCAGATGATATTTCTTCTAGGAACTTAAAATGGAGTTTAAAAATATCCAATTATGACTTAATAATTAGTAGCCTTCATTGTTGTTTTATTTCATTGAGTTTATAGATGTTAAAACATAAAAGCAAAGTGACAGTCACCTAAACAAATCTTACTTCTGTGTGACATCATCACTGACAATGCACTCAATCTGGTTTAGTTCCTTTTCCCTCAAAAGCATCCTTTTCAACCAGTCAATGTTCACCCAAACTCCGGATGTCATTGTCCTCGTAGCAGGGTAAAACCTCCTGTTCCCTCAAACTAGGAGAATTCAGGGAAAGTGGACAGTTCTAAGTGTGAGTTTTAGGGCTAAATGTGTAATTACAGAGCTTGGCAATCTCAGGCACATGATTTGGGGTCCCACCAAGGGTAACGTTTTCAGCTCTCAGCTATTGCTCTGACCTATTGGCTTTTAACTCTGCAATTGGCCCCGTGTTTCTTATTTAACAAGATGGTTACATCTACACACCTCCATGTCTTAATTTGCTGACATAGAAATACCTGCAGGATTAGGCAACTTTAAAGGCCTTACTGGGTCTCACAGCTAAACCTTCTTTGGACTGTAAGAGAGATGCTGTAGGTGTTGTTACCAGCTGATTGAGAGTTTGTGTCTCTCCAAAAATTCATGGGCTGAAATCCCTGCCCCTCATGTGATAGCATTAGAATGTAGCTGTAGAAAAATGATTAGATCATAAGGATGTAGATCATAGAATTCCAGTTCTTATAAAAGAGATCACAGAGAGCTCCCTTGTCCCTTCCATGTATGATGATGTAGCATGAGGGGCCATCTATAGACCAGGAAGTGGGCCTAGCAAAGCTCTCCACTCTTCAGCACCTTGCCTTGCTTAGGTTTCCCAGCCTTCAAAACCATAAGAAAATTAATTTCTGTTGTTTAAGCCACCTAGTCCATGATACTTTTATACCCAACTAAATAAATGAATTCATATATATATTCACACACACATTGCAACAAATATTCAGATGTAATTTCCAAATTTCTCATAGCTCAAAAAAGTATGCTAGCAATGCTTCATGGAAACAATTAGACTTTTCCTAAAGGGATGTGTTTTGAAACGTTTGTCCAGAATTGTCGCCCCCACTAGTCTGCCAAAGCAATCTCTTCTACCTAAACACTGAGAATCACCATTGGAGCAAGCGAAGACAAAGTAGTGAGTGTACCCATATGCAGCAGGTGGCCCTACACCTGCACAAGCACAGGCAACAGAAAGGGGACTTAGTGTCAGAAACACAGGAGGTTGAGAAGGAAGTGTGGGGGTGGGACTAAGGGAAGAACTGAAGGAGAGGGAATGGAGGTATGTTTTATACAAACATCATATGTATGCACGAAATTCTCAATAAAACAACAAAAGAGTGGTGTGCAGAGGCCCAGTGACAAAACACACAGGTTCAGATTTACATATGACATCTATTAATAAGCTTAGTGAACTGTGAATCTAAGGACAAGGCTAATTAAATATTTAGAGCTGATAAGTTTGTTAGCACACTGAGGTCATGTGATTTTGTAGTATAACATTTACAATAATTAATCTCTAAAGCAGATATATATATATATATATAGATAGATAGATAGATAGATAGATAGATAGATAGATAGATATGGGTTTTTTTGGTTTTTTGAGACAGGGTTTCTCTGTGTAGCTTTGCGCCTTTCCTGGAACTCACTCTGTAGCCCAGGCTGGCCTTGAACTCACAGAGATCCACCTGGCTCTGCCTCCTGAGTGCTGGCATTAAAGTCATGCACCACCTCCGCCCAGCAAGCATATGTTTTTTAACCTTATATTATTTGTATATACAATAACAGTTCAGAGATATAAAACAAATATAGAATGATTTTCAAGCTTTATATTTTATTTATTTTTGTATTCTTGTGTGAATGTGTTTATGGCGACTATGTGGATGTGCACGCCATGACACATGTACAGCAGCCAGAGCACAAAACAACCCCGTGAAGTCAGTCTTTCCATCCCCCTCTGTATGGCTGCTGGGATCAAACTCTGGTTGCCAGACCTAACCAGAAAGAAGAACTCTTACTCTCTGAGTCACCCAGCCAACCCTCAAACTTATATCATGACTATAGTCAAAGTCTGGCTTAGCTAAAATACTGGGCCAACATTTTTTACATGATAATAAGATCAGAGAAAAATTATGTAAAAATCTAAGTGCCTTTCTGCCTGCCAGGGGAAATATAGTCATAGGCAGGCAAGATCCCTCTGTAATTTACCCATGTGTGTACTCACATTTGCATACCCTCTCTCACACAAACTATACACACAGAGGAAGCAAAATCAAACATTTCCCAGAAACTCAAGGACAACACGGCAGAAAGTTCTTATGAGTTTTTAAACAGCTCCCTAAATGAAGGTTTGAATGAAGAACCTCGTTGGGTATGATGTGAACTTACCAACTGCTAGAGCCATTTAAAGAACAGAGTCCGTGGGCCTACCTTGATTTAGCTTTCCTCCTGTGGAAGACACAATGGAGGTGCTAAATCTGGGAACAATTTTCAAGATTGGTCAGATAGGAGAAGACTCCTTAGTCATAGGAAACAAAGTAAAGGCTTTGAAGTAAACTCAGCTAAGCAAATAGGCTGTAAGCAAAGATGTGCTCACCTCAGAGTGGAAGTGCCTGTGTGGAAGACTCACGACACCACAACACCGGGGTCCTTCACAGCAAAGGGCTCTTCAGTGCATGGTGGGGAAAGTCATGTATCATTGACAACTGATTCCCTTAGGGACTTGTAGAAAACTGTTACATACACATGCTGATTTCATTGTCTTGCTTCAGTCACGAGAAGACTGCTTTGAGGAAGAACTGGGAGTGACGGAGGCATGGCGGGGAAAGAACATATGGCATTTGGAAAGCCAGTTGTTTAGTTGTCTACAGAGCAGGAATCCAGCTGGGAATGAGCAAAGTTTGTGTCATCTTTGAATGAGTGACTGTATTGAGAAGAGGGCCTAAGCAGACTACTGATACAGCCATGCCTGTAATCCCAGACACTCAGGAGCTTAGGCCGAGTAGGAAGTCTGTAGGTCATTGGATATGAGCCCTCAAAGGAATCCTACGTCTCCCCTTTGTCTCTTTCATTCCCCAGGCACTATGAAGCAAATAGCTGCATTCTGCTCTCTGCTCTCTCCATGATGTTCTATGCCACCCCTAGCCCAAAGCAACAGGAACATTGGTCATTGGCTGGTACCTCTAACTGTGGGTCAGAATGCTCTTCCTCTTTTTAAGTTGATTCAGTCAGGTATGTGCTGTGACAGCAAAGAGCTGGATGCTACCTATTCTCAGATTCCAGACCCTTGATTCACTGTCTATATGACTGAACCAACTTGCTCTTTCTAGTCGGTTTTTTAAATTTCATTTAATTGCAGCATACATTTATTGGCCTATTCCAGATAACATTTTATAGGTTTCTATAAAGGTTTTTTCATATTAATTATTTTGATCATGTTTTCTCTCTCCCCCATCCTTTCCGATTTACTCCACCTCCCTACACAGCCACCTCCACCCCTCTAATGCATGTTCAAAAACAAGCAAACAGCACTTTTACCAGGAAAGCAGGTATGCTTCCACATTGCAAAAGTCACCACCATTCAGCAAAGCACGGAAAACAGGAACGGAGAAGTATTTTTACCAACTACACATCCAATAGAGGGCTAATATCTAAAATATATAAAGAACTCAAAAAACTAGATATCAAGAAAACAAATAACCCTATTTAAAAATGGGTTACAGATCTAAATAGAGATTCTCAATAGAGAAAACTCAAATGATTAATAGATACTTAAATGTTCAACATCCTTAGTCATCAGCAAAATAAAAATCAAAACTACTTTCGGATTCATCTTATACCTGTCAGAATGACTAAGATCAATAAAACAAATGGCAGCTCATGCTGGTGAGGATGTGGAGTAAGAGGAACACTCATACATTGCTGGTGGGAGTACAAATTTGCATAGCGAGTATGTATGTGTGGCAGTTCCTCAGGAAGCTGGGAATAGATGTACCTCAAGACCTAGCTATACCACTCTTGGGCATACGTCTGAAGTATGCTGCACCTTACCACAGAGACACTTGCTCACCCATGTTCATTGCTGCTCAATTATAATAGCCAGAAATTAGAAACAACCTAGACATCCCTCAACAAATAAATGGATGAAGAAAACGTGTTACATTTATATGATGGAATATTACCTAGCTGTTAAGAAAATGACATGGTGAAAATATAGATGTAACCGTCTTGTTAAATAAGAAACACAGAGCCAAATACAGAGTTAATAGCCAAGAGGTCAGAGCAATAGCTGAGAGCTGAAAACCTTACCCTTCACTGCTGCTGCTGTCTTTCCTCTCCAAGCAGAGGGAGACATCAGGTACCAACCACCCAGTGACACAGCCAACTACGGAGTAAGAGTGGATTAAGATTTAGAGAAGTAATAGAAAAGTAGATGCCCAGAGGCAAAAGTCCACCTGAGGACTGTAGAGATCAACTAGATTGGAATGGAAAACCAAGAATCAACAGACCCTTCTCAGAACACCAGATAGCACATTATTTCAGAGGAGTTGATTTCAGAAGGAAAATGGGTCAAATTTGAAAAAAAAAAAAAAAAAAACTTACATGGATCCTATTGGGAAAACAAGAACTTGGGAAACAGTAAAACTTACAACCAGGAAGGGGAAATCTGCTGACACTGTGTCCATCATCCCAGTGCAGCAAAGAACTCTTCATGATGAGTGTATTGTTCTAGTGAAGCAGTTCCAACCCCCAATGGGTGGCTACTGCCTGGAGTTTCCAGCAGGGCTCATCGATGATGGTGAGAGCCCAGAAGCTGCCGCTCTCTGGGAGATAGAGGAAGAAACTGGCTACAAAGGTGATGTCGCTGAGTGTTCTCCAGCTGTGTGTATGGATCCAGGCTTGTCCAACTGTACCACACATGTTGTGACAATAACCATCAACAGAGATGATGCGGAAAATGTAAGGCCAAAGCCCAAATCAGGGGATGGAGAATTTGTGGAAGTGATTTGTTTATCAAAGAATGACCTACTGACTAGACTTGACACTTTGGTAGCAGAAGAACATCTTACAGTGGATGCTAGGGTCTACGCCTATGCTCTGGCACTGAAACACGCCAACTCGAAGCCATTTGAAGTACCCTTCCTCAAATTTTAAGGTCAAGAAGGACACTGGCTATGTTTTGTAAATGAGACCATAAGGCCTTCACTATTCAATGTATTCAATTAAGTTTAATGTAGATTGGAAACCAGCTTTTTCATAAAATAAAAGCAGCACAGACTGAAAAAAAAAAGACAGCAGCATCAGTGAAGGGTAAGTTTTTCGGCTCTCAGATATTGCTCTGACTTCTTAGCTATTAACTCTGTGTTTCTTATTTAACAAGACGGTTACCTCTACATGTAATTGTAACTAGTAAAAGTCATCCCAAGTGAGGTAACTCAGGCCCAGAAAGACAAATATGAAATGTATTCACTTATATGTAGATATTAGCTGTTAAAGCAATGATAACCAAGCTACAATCTTGGACCCGGAGAGATTAGGTATAGAAGGGCCTAGGGAAGAGGGCCAGATCTCCCTAGGTTAGAGAAATACAATGGATAGTTATGGATGAATGGAGGGGGCTGGATTGGAAGGGTCAAGTGGGGAGGAGGAGGAGAGAGAGGGTGGAGGGAGGGAATAAGGGGAGAGACAGCTAAAATTAAGGGCTGTTTGAGGGGTAGAATGAAAACCTAATACAGAAGAAGCTTCCTAAAATATATACATATATAAAGGTTATCAATATGAAATTGCCAAATAATGGGAGAGACAGAGCCCCAAATGGCTATTTCTTGTCACCAAATGAAGCTTTGAATACTGGATTTGGGTAACATCTAATTGAGTGGTTGGCAAAAGGGTCCCATGGACACCTCCAAATAACCCAGGCTATTGCCAGGCTGTAGGTTGCTCTCCATAAACTGACAGCAAGAGTCCATTACTGACAACAACACCTACACAACCTACAAAACATGAAGAAGTTGACCTGGTGCCTACGTAGGGCCTTCACCCAAGTGCTAGTGTCTCTGTACTCTGCATGCTACCAAAGGATGTAAACATCAACCCTTTGATATCTAATGGTGTCCTTGACTGAAAGATTTGCTAGCGCAATGGTGACACAAACCTTGTGGGAGTAACCAACCAATATCTAATTTGACTTAAGGCTCACTCCACGATATGGAGCTCATACCTGACACTACTAGGGTGACCATAAACTTGAGCCTAGTTAGCCCAGGGACCTATGGAAAAACCAAATACTACTGTTCTACTAAAAGAATATAGCAGAAATGACTCCTAATGACAACCTTCTGTACACATGTAACAGTGTCTTGCTCAGCCATCACAGAGAAGCTTCTTCTGCAGCAGATGGGAGCACATGCAGAGACCCACAGCCAGACAATATTCAGACAGTGAAAGACCTTGGAACACACATCCCTAAATGGCATGTCTTTATCAGACCCCTCCTCTCAGGTCTTAGGGTACTCTAGGGAAGAGAAGGCCGCAAGGTTAAGAGCCAGAGGGAATGGGGAACACCAAGGCATCCTAAATCAACAAGACCCATGCACATGTGAACTCACAGAGACCGAAGCAGCACGCACAGGGCCTGCACAGTATGTAACACATGGGATCCTAGTGCTGAAGGAAGTGGAAATATGCCCCATCCCTAATCCTGGCAGTTACTCCATCTGACAACCATTTACAAATGAAAATTTAGTCCTGGAACTTGCTCAGTAGACCAGGCTGTCCTCGAACTCACAAAGATCCCCTTGCCTCTGCCTCCTGAGTGCCGGGATTAAAGGCATGCACCATTAAAAAAATATTTCTCCTCTCTTTTTACCCTTAAGTCTATTGTGTATGTAGTATGGGTTCCAGTATGAGAATGAGTGGGTCTCGGTGTCTGTTTCATGTGCCTTTCCTTTGACTCTTTCTTTCTTTCTGTTTGTTTGTTTTGTCAAATTCAGGTGTGTTAGTTTTTTTGTTTTATTTTATTTTTATTATCCCTAAGAAGCCTGTTTGTTTTCTAATAAGACACAGAAATGGGGTAGACCCGAATGGGAGGGAGGTGAGGAGGACCTGGGAAGAGTAAAAGGAGGGGAAACCATAATCAAGATGTATTGAGGAAAGAATATAGATTTTTCAATAAAAGAAAAAATTAAAAGAAAATATCCTCTGTCAACCATTGCCACAGACTTAGCTAACTTATGTTGGTTCTGTCCAAAAGCAACAGTCTGAAAACATGACTCATGCAGCAAGCATGTTGTTTTGCTAGATCTTGAAGGCTCAGTTTGGAAGATCGTCAGAAGACATTAGCAATGAGAGGATTCACAAATACTAATTTCAAAATAAATACAATGGATAGAACAATTCAAGCCTGTGCATTCTGAAGCACACAGAAATAACCTCTACAGCCCATGGTGATATGAAGTGTAAGTTACGGTGGCTGGAGTTTCTTGAGCACACTTGGAAAATTGAACTGAATTAATTCCTATATAGCAATCATATTCTTTAGATACATTAGGAAGAGATTCAGAATACTTCCCCTGATTTAAGAATGATGCACTAGTAGTTGAAAATAAAAACCACTATTTTTCTGAGCAGTGGCTGGTAGGAAAGCAGGTGTGTGGATGGATTGTGCATATATTTCTTTTTGGTTCAATAGTTTTACAAGCATCAATAAATATTTGTGAGGCTCAGTTTTCTCATCTATAAAATGGAAATTTCTGTTTCCTCATGAGTGTTTGAAAGTGAAATAAAATGCATTTAAAAAAATGTTGCATACAGTTACTGGCCATGTAGGGTTTTTTTGTTGTTTTTTTGTTTTTTTTTTTAAGATTCTATAAAGAATTTCTGAGGAAAGTTTTTACTAAAGTATGAAGATCATTTGTGATTTTTCTAAATATACATTATAAAAATTGGTATTCGTTCATCTTTTGCTCTGCTAAGGGGGTTTGTAGAACTTTGTGTATTTCTCTCAGTGGTAAACTATTGATAGTAGAGAAGAAAAATAAATGGTTTAATTAATATGGTATGGTAACACAAAGAACTAGAGACAACCAAGGCTGAGAGAGGAAGAAAAAATATCTTCCTCAGGGAAGAACACACCAATTAATTATTCAATACCAAATGGTCAGTCCTGAAAATATTCATACAAGTAACATTATACAGACTGGACAAGTTGCATATGTGTACTTCAGAATATATATATACATGTATGTAACAACAATTAGCGAAAAAAGAGACCATAAATTTGAAAAAGAGCAAGAAAGAGGTATATATTGGGGTTTGGAGGAAGGAAAGTGAAGGGGGAAATTATATAATTATATTATAATTTCACATAATAAAATAAATAATTTCAAAATTACAAGAAAATGTATTATACTCAGACTGTAGAATATTAAGTGAGATCACACAATTTCAGAAGGAAAATATTTATATTCTCTCATTTGCAGACTCTATATACATATAATACATGTATGTATATTAACAAATGTACATGTGGCTATAACACAAAGGAAAAAAGAACAAGATGGGCTGACTATAAGGGGATGAGACACAACCCAATTTAAGTAATGGACATGAATTATGAGAGAAGATATAAAGATAATTGTTTCTATGTGCTTTTGTGTTTTGATCGTTGATAAGTACATTAAAATATATTCAATACTGAAATTGCAAAATTTCATGTGATGCGTGCACAACTTTCATCCAGAATACCTATTCTAACCATATAGAAGTTTGTTGAGTTGTATAGACTTTGGTTCTGGCTAATTTTAGTGTGTCATACTTCTAATTATTTGAAAATACTATGTTAATGTCTATAATGTTAAAAATTTAAACAAAATTGAGTTGTTCATCTGACCATAAGCAGAAGCTTTCTGATGATAGACCAGGGGGAGATGATGATGTTGCCATGGATGATAGACCAGGGGGAGGTGATGGTGTTGCCATGGATGACAGACCAGGGGGAGGTGATGGTATTGCCATGGATGACAGACCAGGGGGAGGTGATGGTGTTGCCATGGATGACAGACTAGAGGGAGGTGATGGTGTTGCTATGGATGACAGACTAGAGGGAGGTGATGGTGTTGCTATGGATGACAGACTAGAGGAAGGTGATGGTGATGTTATGGACAGCTTTCTCATGACTACTGGGACAAGACTCCCAATCTCCAGAAGATTACTGTTCTTCTAAGGGATCAAGATTAAAAAGATGACAGGACACTTTCACAGAAAGGCTTTGCTTTCACCCTTGTATGGAAAGCTGTCATCCAAAATATCCTGTTGTAACCAATCAACTTTTTCTATTTTCTGTTTCTGCCATGCAAGGAAATTATCTTGGAACTTGCCAATGCCCTTCTTGCTGTTACATTTTTCAGCCTGTCTTACTTTATAAGGACAACTTCTACTCATTCTGTAAGAACACTTGTCTTATTACATATAAGAAAATGTTTGATTCTAGAATAGAAAGATAAAGTCAATTACAATTATTGAAAAAAGAAAAAGAAAAAAGTGATGTGGTTGCCTTCATCATTTTGTAAATAATGCCACAAAGATATCAAGAGATCTCAGTTCAGCCAGAAGAATAATCTTCTGGAAAGTTACAGCTCTTTTCTTCCCAGTGAAAATGAAGTGTAAGACTAAGAACTGCCACAAGGAAGACTACCCCTGATGTATCACAGGTAGTCAGAGGTGGTCTGGTTTTTATAGTACACTCAACAAAAGAGGCTATATCTATCATTCATTCATTCATCCATTACATTCTATTTGCAGTGATCATTGACTCTATGCATTTCTACTAAATTCTGGTAATACAATAGAAAAAAGATCTTATGATCATCGCCATGACTCACTCTAACAGAAAGATGGCTGTTAGTCATTTACCACACAGGTAAAACAGGTGAGTTCCTTTCTCCTGATAGTTACCATTCTCATAGATATGATATTGTGACTAGAAAGACTCGAGGCCTCTTTGTCTCAATGGGGAAAATTCTTTACTGCTTCTTGTGTATAGTACCGTAGTCTTCTTATCTATTATCCACTTTCTGGATTGGAGCAGGGCCATCTTCAACGATCTGAGTACACCAATTATATATTGGCATTTACACTTAATGGAAAAACCTAAATTCATAGAACCTTCATAGGTTGTTCAGAAAACTTTGTCCTAAATATTTATAAAAAGGAAAACAACCAAAATCTAATATCTAATCAGCTATCTGAAGTGCTTAAATGCTAATTAGCATGATATTTATTTTCTTCCATGAAACACTGACATTTGCATTTGAGGTACATTTTAAGGATTGTTCCCTCTTGTTTTTTAAACAAAAAATTATTACACAAAGGTTGTCACATAATTGGAGACTTCTCTACTTTGTACACAATTATTCTCACTCTCCACAGAAAGGCTGATTCTGATCTTCTCGTCTGGTGATGCAGGAATAATAGAAATGCCTTGGTTTAAACTGAAAGCAGAACACTGTCACTTCAACCTCATATGAGGAATATACATATGTCTTTATTCAAAAATACAAAATAAATTGTAGGCATGGGCAATGACCACAGTAAACCATTATATATTATCAATGGAAACCGGAAATGGAAAACCACTGATGGGTACAGTAATCAGCTAGTCTTTTTTCAGTCATTTTCTTCAGGTGACTTCTCTGAAGTTACTGGTGAGTTAGAACATGCCACCTTCCATTCCCACCATTGCTCCTATTCTAGGGCCCTTCTCTTCCGTAGGAATTTCTGTCACTACAACTTCTGCTGTAGTTGACAGGGAGTCCATCCCAGCAGCAGCCAGGAAAGCAGCTCTTACCATCCTTGTTGGATCAATGATCCCCTCTTCCATCATGTTCACAAAATCTCCAAGCATAGCATCCTAACCAACTTCCCAGGAGCTTTGCAGAATTTTCTCAATTATCAATGATCCTTCAACACCTGCATTCTTAGCAATGGTCACTGCAGAAATTTTGAGTGTTCCTTGAATAATTTCCATTCCTATTTTCTGATCTTCATTCTCGGAGCTTTGAGAGCATCCTTATCCCTGCCTTTCTTTTCAGTCACTTCACCCATCCCTTCAACCTTCAGCACAGTTACTCCATCAGAAGGTTTTGCCAGTCACTCATTCCACTTCTTCTTTTTCACATTCACTAGCTGTGGTGTCTAACTGCTCAGTGATTTCTCGAATATGTTTTTCAATTTGAGCTGTCACCTTTCCTTTCAAGAGCATGGTATTATCTTTGGTGATAATAACCTCTTCAAATTTTCCTAAGTCATGAGCTTGGACATGTTTAAGACTTAGATTCACCCCTCTTCTTCAAATATTGCACCACCAGTGGCAATAGCCATATCTTCAAGCTGGTTCTTCCTATTGTCCCCCAACCCTGGAGCTTTGGCTGCTATATCCTGAAAACCAACTTTTAGCCTCTTCAAAGCCACTGTGTTTGAGGTTCTGCATCACCATCTTCAGCAATTATGACCAATGGCTTCTGATGAGCACTGAGCATTTCAAGAACAGGTGAAATGGACTGCACACTAGAATATTCTTTTCACTCAACAGAGCATAGGCAACTTTAACTTCACATTTTTGACCTTTTGATGTATTAGTAAAATATAGGAAAATATGTCCTCTATTAAACTTCATTCCTTCAATAATTTCTAATTCATCATTCGAGGTTTTTCCAACCTTTACTATGATGATGCCCTTTCTCCCAAACTTTTTCACTGTATCAGTAATAATGTTTCCAATGTCCTTGCTTCCATTTGCAGAAATCATAGCAACCTGAGGGATTTCTTCAGAGATTGCCACAGGTTGAGACCATTTTTTAAATGTCAGCAATTACAGCATCAACAACTAGCATCACACTTCTCCTAATTCCCATTGTATTAACATGTTGGCCGATCTTCTCAAAGCCCTCCTTGGCAACAGAACATGGCAGACAATAGTAGGGGTGGTGCCATCTCCAGCCTCTTCATTTGTGTTATTGGTAACATCTTGAACAAGCTTAGTGCCAATATTTTTATATTTAACCTCCAAATCAATCAACTTGCAACAGTGACCCCATCTTTTTTTTGTTTTGTTTTGTTTAGATTTATTTATTTATTATGTATACAGAAGAGGGCACTAGATCTCATTACAGATGGTTGTGAGCCACCATGTGGTTGCTGGGAATTGAACTCAGGACCTCTGGAAGAGCAGTCGGTGCTCTTAACCTCTGAGCCATCTCTCCAGCCCAAAACAGTACACAGAAACTCTTGTTTTGTTTTTTGTTTTTCGAGACAGGGTTTCTCTGTATAGCTTTGCGCCTTTCCTGGATCTCGCTCTGTAGCCCAGGCTGGCCTTGAACTCACAGAGATCTGCCTGCTTCTGCTCCCCGATTGCTGGGATTAAAGATGTGAGCCACCACCGCCCATAGTTGCTCTCTCTCTCTCTCTCTCTCTCTCTCTCTCTCTCTCTCTCTCTCTTAAAGATTTGTTTATTTATTATGTATATAGTGTTTGCCTGCATGTATGGCTGCAGACCAAAAGAGGGCACCAGACCTCATTATGGATGGTTGTGAGCCACCATGTGGTTGCTGGGAATTGAACTCAGGACCTTTGAAAGAGCAGCCAGTGCTCTTAACTGCTGAGCCATCTCTCCAGCCCTTTTTTTTAGGGGGGGGGGGTTGAGACAGGGTTTCTCTGTGTAGTTTTGGTGCCTGTCCTGTTCTGGATCTCTATCTGTAGACCAGGTTGGCCTTGAACTCACAGAGATCTGCCTGGCTTTGCCTCCTGAGTGCTGGGATTAAAGGTGTGCACCACCACCCGCTCAGCCAGTGATCCCATCTTTTTTTACTTTAGGATTATCCAACTCTGCTCATTCTTCACTGTTTTTCTCTTTGGCCCCACTGTAACAGCTACAGCACAGCCTTGACAGTCTACACCTTGAAGCAATAAGGCTCAAACATACACATGAAATTTTACATCTTTGGCATAGGCTGGAGTGAGATGAGGAGCCAGTGCCTCAGACAGTCTCATCTGGCAAAGGACTGAGAGTAGTAGATGCATTTCTGTGGGGTGGCAGCTGGAGTGCACATGGCAAGGTCAGCAGTGAGCGAGGGGAGGACGTTACCTTTTAATCAGGCACTAGCTCTGTGCACTGGGTGTACTGATGCTTTATGTCTCTGTGCAGAGTGGAGGTGGTATGCTTCAGAGATGAGGCATATGTTTCCCAGTAGTACCTGCTTGGTGTTCTTGGAGGCTGACTCTAAGATGTATTCCAAGGGCAGCCAAGGGACAGGCAGAAACAAGGGAAGGAAAGGCCAGGAGGATACACAGTAAACTGTTAGTGTGCTTACCTCTCGGGAGAGCAACTGAGCTGGAAGATGCTACTTACTTTCCTAATTTTTAAACTAGTGGTTACTTCTATTCATCCCAGCTGTCTCCGGCACCAGGTTTTCCTGTAGTGTCAGCTCTGACCTCTTCATATTGGTCCCAAGTCCATCTCCATCTTTCTCTGTGTTCCATCACTGTCAGATGTCGATTTATCAGATAGTCCCACTTAAATGACACTCAACAGTCCTGGGCGTGATGTTTCTGAACTTATCCTTTTAGTCAAAGAGTACTTTGCTATATTTATCACTTTTTGCTAAGCGTGTTGCCAACCTTATTCTTATCTAGATTTGAAGCATAAGCATTCTGGGTTGCATTACCTCTGAAGTATTCTGCTCAGTTCACCAGAGGCCAAGCAACATTCATTAGCTCAGTTGCATTGCCTATGAAAGCTATTCCACACTTCAGTGCAGCATCACTTCCTGCTTGTGAACTTCCCAGCCTGCCCTCACATTGCTAACTCACTTTATCAGCCACAGAGCAGTGATCAACACACCCTGTGGTCTTGTTCTCTAGAATTTTCCTGCCTACTCCGAGGCCTTTAAAGACTTCCATCATCTACCGAAGCTTTCACTTTTTAAGGCTTACATTCAGGACACAGCTTTTACTATCATTTCCTCCTTTATTTCCTGTCTCTCTTTCTCTGTTCTTCTCTACTACAAATGATTGTTATGTAACAGAAGGGCCTCTGTATAAAATGCTCAGACTGTATCAAAGAGCAAGGCGGCCCTGCCTTTGCAGCATGTGCAGACAAGCGAGAGACAGTGGGTGACTCCCGCCAAGAAGACATCGAGGAAAACAGGAAAACCCAAATGACAGAGTGGAACAAGGTCTCTGAAGAACTGTGGAGCTAAAATGGGTAACAGGTATTCAGTGGAGGAAAGGGCTTGATCTAATTTGCATCTTCAAATGCACATGTGGGTTGCAATGTGAAGAAATTGTTCGAGCAAAAGCTCTCAATCCCCAGTGGGAAAATGTGTTGCTAGACACATCTCTGAGCACACCTTGGGAGAACCTGAGAATCTGCATTATTGCAAACTCCCAGAAGATACACGCTTTGGGAACCATTCACTGAAGAAAGAGAAAGCAAGGGTGCAAGGATAGTTAGGGGAGTTATTATTCCAGGCAAACAATGAAGGTGGCCTGGACTACGGAAGAGTCAGAGGGGACAAAAGCAAAAAGACAAGAGATCCCTGAGTTATACAGGGTCAGGTTTGACAATTCATAGGAAGCAGGGATGAGAGAAAGAAAAACCAAGGAAACTTCTGGTGAGAAGCCCTCAAGTGGATGGGGTGCCACTGACGGAAGTAGGGGAGCCAGGATGAAGGGCAGAGCTAGTGCAGAAGGGGCAGAGTGGGGTTCAGCATGAAATTTGGTGCTTCAGTTAGGAATGTAGGCTCTGTAGACATCCTTCCTAGATTTGGACACTAGTCTCACCCTGTGCCAGCTGGAGAAGTCCAGGACAATCCCTCAGACTGGCTGTGCTCTAGTCTCCTCAGTTTAATAGTTTTAAAATAAGTATCCCCCTTGAAAGTCTGGAGGAAAATTAAATACATCCTTCTATGAGCGTGGAGTCTGCACCAAGGTTTGGCATCTAGGATTACCCAGCATTTCCTGAACTGATTTCATCGATCCTGAAATGCTGTCTGTCTCAGGCTTCTTAAATTTGGTTGTTTTGTTTATTTGGAGTTTTCTGTATAGTTTCTTTTGCCATTTCTCTATTCCATTCCTATTTACTCTCTGGGTTAAAATTGAAGATGAGACAGTGGTCTCCGCTCAGCTCACACTGTAGGGCTCTCTAGCAGGCCCAAGCTTTGCCTTCAGATTTTGCCCTTTTTCCTTCCCTCTCCCTTGCTAAACCATTAGAGTACATTCCTAAAGCTAGTCCCCAAGTTCTATTCCCTCATGTGGCCATTGACTCATTCCTGAGACTAAACACCAAGATCCAGTAATCAAAATTCATTATTTGGCTACACTGGCTAACACGTCCAACCAGGTCTTACCAACTCATGATAGCACAGACTTCCCCTTTTCTCCTTAAAAACTCACTCCTGCAAAAAACACCTGCTGCTATGGCTGCTGCCTTTGCCTAATCCAGAGTGCCCCACCCCCCCCCCCGTACGCCTTCACACGCCTGCCATGCTTGTCCCTCTGGGGTAATAAATCTCTTTTTATAAAATAAATATAAATAAATAAAGAATTTGGTGTTGGAGTGTGTTCTGAGCTGATTGCAAATTGCCCCCCTTCCCCCCGTTATTCATACCATCTGTCATTTATCACCTAGTTTTAGAACCAAGCTTTCAGGCTGGTGTTCTGATGCTTTGCTGCCATAGTAGAGCCTGTCAGAGTTTCATTTATCTACAAAATCACTTAGTGAGTGAACCCTTACAATTAATTCACTCAGAGTGGACCCTTAAAATTAGTGTGTGAACAGTGAGGGAACCACTGCTTTTAATTCTCATGTTGTGAGTTGGAGTTAGGGATAGTGTCATGATTTATTTGTTTTTGATGAATTACACTGGCACTCACAAGGACAAGTGTTTATTTGTGACTCATGAGTTCATCGTGTGAACAAACGCTGTAGTATAATTTTTGTTGTTTTGTTGGCAGGAAGAGTATTTAGCAACAAATCAGAATAATTGAAACCAACATTATTTTCTAGGATAAAAAAAATCTGTATTTTAAAAACTAAGTAAATATTTTTATTTATACAGATACAGACAGGCAGACAGACAGAAAGACACACACACATTTCAATAAGTCACTTCTGTGTTCTGCTTTGATCTTTTCTCAGTGTCCTTCTCCAGAGTCTAAAGAAGTTTGTGTGGCCACACTGCCTCTTACACCAACTAATACATCCTACACCCATCACAGGCTGCCCAGAGTCACTGGTAGAGACATTTGAATTCAGAGATGAACATAAAATGTTGTAAATTTGGGAAACTAATCCTTGCTTTCCACATGATTTTCAGGGCAGTTTGTATCAGATGGGCAGCTGCCAAGGTTAACTTCAGTTATCCTGTTGGAGATAGTGAGAAACTGTGCACATGATACTAGGTGTATGTTTAAAATGCATGGATATATGTATGCACACACTGCAATAATAGGGCCTTCCTCCTACTCTAACGTCTGGGTAGCTCCCCCTAATTGTGCTTAGTTCTCCACATTTGGAGGAGTACAGATTGATCATAGTCACAGTGAGGGCAGACCCTGCTGCTCGTCTCACCAGGCAGATCCAGGATGCCCCTGAGCTTTTGTGCTGAGACCTCTCTCCTCAGTAACCACAGTGGTGTTAACCCAGGCATGCTGGGAAATGAAAATGCATGCTGAGAAATGGAAGAGCTGCTCATCATCCTATATGCTTTTAGCTCACTGCTGATGTGTCTACTGATGTCACAAGTGCATGATCTACTTCTTAAATTTTAATTTAATATTTGTTATAAACTCTGAGACTCTCATAGAATGTATTTGATTATGCTTACCTCTGCTCTTTCTCCTAACTCATTCCAGATCCACCCCTACCTTTTCCTAACTTCAGGTCCTTTTTGTTTTTGTGTTTTAAATAATCCCCTGAGTCCAACTTATGAATCCCCTATACTCATGGTATGGAACCGTGCATGGGAACATGGTCAACCTACTATGGTCACACCCTTAAAGAAAATTTACTCTCCAAGCGAAGGAGCAATTGTCACTTGTTCCTCAGTTAGGATCAGAGGGTCCCAAGCCCTTCGGCCCTCCATGAAAGAACGCTGGCTGCTTGTTCTTCTGCAGGACTTAAGCAACCACACTGCTGTGAGTTCATGAGTACGGTGGTCCGCTCGTGTCAAGAAGACACTGTTGGGCTTTGGTCCTCCTCAACCACAGCTCTTACAATCTTTTCACCCCATCTTTTGTAATGGTTTCTGAGCCCTGGGGTATGGGTATGACATAGATGTCACATTTGTGGCTGAGCATTGACACTCATTAAGAAATGCATAATCTTGCATTTATTTTGAATTTTTCAGCCAACTGAATGGAACTAGAGAAGACTGTTTTGAGTGAAATAAGCCATACACAGACACAGTCTATATGTCCTCTCTCACGTGTGAAAGCTAAAATTTTTCTAGCTGGATGTGGAATACTGAGAGGGATAGGAGAGGTGGATATGGAGGAAGGTTGATATTAGGTACCAAAATACAGAAGAGAGAAGTTCTGTGACATAGAGGGTGGTTACAGTTCACAACGAGCTTTATATATTTTATAAAGAACATGAGAGCTCCACACATAAATTCTAGATGAAGATGCTAGCTGTCCTGACTTGATCAGTGTGCATTGCACATGTGCTGTAACATGACACTGCACCTCATGAGTATGTATAATGCTCCATTAATACTTTTTTAGTGAGGAGTAGGAGGGGGACATCCATAGTCTCACTGGTATATTTGCTTCCTCATCTGTGACAAACACATACACACATCAGTCCTCTACCTTTGTCCCTGGCCTTCGTGAGGGTGATGGAAACACTGCTCCATCTAGGATGAGGCCCCAACCTCAGGGACACAGGCAAACTTACTACACAAAAGGATTGAGTAGAATGAGATGAAAGTGAAGGTGATGCCTACACTCAGCACGAATGAAATTCCTGTCTTCCATTGTCATTTATAGCTTGATGGCCCATTATTTAGAGCCAGATGAAGAAGAGATTCTCAACTACAGGAGACCAGGACTTCTTATACTTTTGTCCACTAGTGACCCCTTTTTACTGAGAAACTTTTGTATGACACAGGTATATACAGGTATGTAGGTATGTAAAATAGTTATGTAATGTAAACATTTACTGATGATGAATCATAAAGATATTTGTTTAAAATAATTACTGGGAGACTCAGTCAGTAAAGAACTTGGCACACAAGCATGAGGACCAAATCTCAATCCCAAGAACCCACATAAAAAAGCAAGGCATGTTGGAACATACAAGGCATCTCAGTATTGGGGCAGTGAATGACAGGTGGGTCCTTGGGTCTGGCTCATCGACCCTTCTACTCAAACCAGCAAGTTCTAGGAGAGAGAAGCTGCCTCAAGAGACAAGATGAAGGGTGGCAGAAGATGACACCTAATAGTGACGTCTGCCAACCTCACAAACGTGTACACACAAGCACACCCACGCTCATACATACACACACACATGAAAAACAATTCTTTTTAAAGACAAGATTTATTTATTTTCTTTTATGCACATATGTGTTTTGCTTACATGGATATATATGCACCATGTGTGTGCCTGGTGCCCATGGAGGCTGGAAGAGTGTGTTAGATCCTCCAGAACTGGAGTTAAGTGTGGTTTTAAGCTGCCATGTATGTGCTGGGAACTGGATCCAGGTCCTCTATAAGAACAGCAAATGCTTTTAACCATTGAGCCATCTCTTCAGTCAAGTTCCCTTTTAAAACACATGATTAGAGAAAATTTTCATACTATGGAGATGGATGTGTTTATTTTAACATACAGTATTAAATTTTGGCTAAATATTTGACACTTTAGGACATAGACTATTGTCAATGTTTTTTAGAGTTGGTTAATATTTTTATTTTATAATTGTCATTCCTGTACATAAATATGAAGAGCAAAGTGAGAAATTATGATATTTTAGACATTTTTGGAAATTCTGTCCTAATTTCAATTCAATATTCATTGAGCATTTATTTTTATGAATCTCAAGTCATCAACTCAAACAACATTACAACTTGTTGACAGTTATACACATGTACAGAATGTACTGTGATCATATTCACCCCTATTACTCTTCCTTACCCCTCTTCCATCTTTGCTGACTCTCTTCAACCTAACTATTCCCTGGTCCTGTGTTTGTGTGTGTGTGTGTGTGTGTGTGTGTGTGTGTGTGTGTGTATGTGTATGTGTATGTGTGTTTGCATGTGTGTGTGCATGCATGCATGCATGTGTGTTTGTGTGTTGTAGCATGAATCTTAAAGGTACTTATTAATAAAATTCAAACCTGAGGCCAGTTATTGGGGTAAATACTGGAAGATCAGAGAGACAGAACAGGCCACAGCTACCTCACCTCGCCAGTTCCTCAGCTGATCCTATTTCCTCAGACTGGAAACCTCTGAGTCCTTATTCAGAATAGATCTCAGCTGAACTGTGCTGCTCAAAAGCTGAAAGACCCCGCTCACAACAGGCTGGCTTTTACTTAGCCATGGGGACGCCATTCTGGAAGGCAAATACCA
Organism: Onychomys torridus; assembly: GCF_903995425.1. NCBI lineage: Eukaryota > Metazoa > Chordata > Mammalia > Rodentia > Cricetidae > Onychomys > Onychomys torridus. The sequence goes on from NC_050444.1 coordinate 11,867,382, forward strand.
ACCAAAGCAGGAGTCAGGAGTTCATCTCAAGCCAAGGAAACAAAAATAACTTTGGTAGACCACCCGGCCTTGTGAATAATGACTATGGTCGGCCACCCTGCTCTGAGAAAACAACCATTGAGTCAAAACAGGATGAGACAGTTGAGTCAAAACAGGATGGGCCACCTGGCCTTGGGGAATAAACAGTTGGGCCAGAAAAACACCACTGTGCCCTAGACAAGGCCAGGTCAGCCACACACATCAAATTTCCGAGATGTCCCCAAGTTCACCCTGGCCTTATTTGAATCAACCAATGGGAACCCTGTAACTATGCTTCTCGCTTCTGTAACCATGCTTCTGCCCCTGGAATTCTATAAAAAGTCCCCCTTTCCCTAGGAAGGTGCGCAAGTCCTCCGAGAGACTTTGCTGCCCCAGGTACCTGCGTATCTCAATAAACCCTCTTGCTGTTTGCATCTGATTCGTGGTTTCGGCGTGTTCCTTGGGTTCGGGATCTCTCCTGAGGGAAGATCTCCACTGGGGGTCTTTCATTTGGAGGTCCCACCGAGATCGAGACCCCTCCCCCGGGACCACCGACCCACCGTCAGGAGGTAAGCCGGCCGGCCCCAATATATGTCCTCCCTGTGTTGTCTGTCTGTCTATGCGCATTTGGTAATCTGTCTGTGGCGGTGGGGGCTGAAGGAGCTGACGAGCTCGAACTTCGCCCACCGAAACCCTGGAAGACGTTCCACGGGTATCTGAAGTCCCCTCGGGGGCTCGGTTTTTTGGGGCCACTCACGAATCCGAAGGATACGTGGTGTTGGTTGGAGACGAGGGATCCGGACCCTCGCAGCAGTCTCCTTCTGAGTTTCTATTTTCGGTTTGGAACCGAAGCCGCGCAGCGCGTGTCTGTCTTACTTGTGTTTGTCTGTCATTCCTCATTTTCTGTCTAACTGTTCTCCTCCTAGAAACAGCTATGGGACAGACTGTCACCACCCCCTTGAGCCTTACGCTTGACCACTGGTCGGACGTGAAGGCACGAGCCAACAACAAGGGAATGGTGGTCAAAAAGAATAAATGGATTACCCTCTGCGAGGCCGAATGGGTCATGATGAATATAGGATGGCCTCGCGAGGGAACCTTTAACATCAGTCTTATTTCACAGGTAGAGGGAAGAGTCTTTGCCCCAGGTCCACAGGGCCACCCGGACCAAGTCCCATACATCTCCGTATGGAGGCTCCTGGCGACAGAACCCCTTCCATGGGTTAGGCCATTCCTCTCCCCTCCGACGCCCCGGGGCACCCCCCCAACGGCACCGCCGCCCCCCCTTGCCTCCCCTACCTCCTCCCTTTACCCTGTTCTCCCACGAAAGGATTCTCCTAAGACCCCTGTTCTCCCCCCCGACCCCAATTCACCTCTTATTGACCTCATGACAGAAGACCCACCACCTTACCCGGGGAATCGGGGACAAGGGGGACTGACAGCCCCTGCGGCGGTACAGGGGGAACCAGCAGCCCCTGTGGCGGCACCGGAGGAACCAGCAGCCCCCATGGCGATGTTGGAACCACCGCTGGCGGCCCCTGAACATCCTCCGCAGAGAGGGTCAGATGATGAGACTCCGGCCACCTCCCCAATTGCTGGTCGCCTACGAGGCAAACGTGACGAACCAGCCAAGGAATCCAGAGTCTTTCCTCTCCGGGAGGGCCCTAATCATCAGCTCCAATATTGGCCCTTCTCGGCCTCTGACCTTTACAATTGGAAACAACATAACCCCCCCTTCTCTAGGGACCCTGTTGCCTTGACTAACCTGATTGAGTCTATTTTAGTGACCCACCAGCCCACATGGGACGACTGTCAGCAGTTGCTGCAGACCCTCCTGACGGTGGAGGAAAAGCAGCGAGTCTTCTTGGAGGCTCGGAAGCAGGTTCCTGGAGATGATGGAAGACCCACCCAGTTGCCTAATGTCATTGATGCAGCCTTTCCCCTCACCCGCCCAAACTGGGACTTCACGACCCCCGAAGGTAGGGAGCACCTACGTCTCTATCGCCAGTTGCTCTTAGCAGGTCTCCGAGGGGCTGCTAGGCGCCCCACCAATTTGGCTCAGGTTAGAAGCACGATCCAGGGAAAGGAGGAGACTCCAGCAGCCTTTCTAAAGAGACTCAAAGAGGCCTATCAAATGTATACCCCATATGATCCGGAGGATCCAGGTCAGGCACCGAGCGTTATCTTGTCCTTCATCTATCAATCAAGTCCAGATATAAGGGCCAAGTTACAGAGACTAGAGGGATTGTATTCGTTCAGTTTGTCAGATATATTGAGAGAGGCAGAGAAAGTGTTCAATAAAAGGGAAACTCCCAAAGAGCGGGAGGAGAGGATGTGGCAAAAACAGGAAGAGAGAGAGAAAAAGCGTCATAGGGAAATAAGTAAAGTCCTGGCCGCTGTAGTATCACAGGGACAGGGACAGGTTAGAGAAGGAATTAGGACGGGAGGTCAAAGAAGGACACCGCTTGATAAAGACCAATGTGCTTACTGTAAAGCAAGAGGACATTGGGCTCGTAATTGCCCAAAGATACCTCAAGAGTCTCGGAGAACTAAGCCAAAACCCACGGACCTCCTCAATTTAGAGGATTAGGGAGGTCAAGGCCAGGAGCCCCCCCCCTGAGCCTAGGATAACTCTCAAGATCGGGGGGCAGCCAGTGACCTTCCTAGTGGATACCGGGGCTCAACATTCAGTCCTGACTCATACCGGAGGCTCTCTCAGTGACCGTACAGCTTTGGTCCAGGGGGCCACAGGTAGCAGGAGATATCAATGGACCACTGAAAGAAAGGTTCAGCTGGCATCTGGACAGGTAACCCACTCTTTTCTACATATACCCGATTGCCCTCACCCATTGTTGGGCCGAGACCTGCTGACTAAACTCAAGGCTCAGATCTATTTTGATGACAAAGGGTCAACTGTTACGGGGCCCAAAGGGACCCCCTTACAAGTCCTAGCCCTGAACTTAGAAGAGGAATACCGCCTGTTTGAATCTGAGCCCTCTAAGGAACCCCCGCAGGGGATGCAGAACTGGTTGAAGGAATTTCCCTCGGCATGGGCAGAGACTGGCGGCATGGGGCTGGCACACGACCAACCCCCACTTGTTATACAGTTAAAAGCTACCGCCACCCCCATTTCAATCAAACAATATCCCATGTCCCGGGAAGCCCATGAGGGCATTAAACCACACATTCGGAGGCTCTTGGACCAGGGAATACTTATGCCCTGTCGATCCCCTTGGAATACCCCCCTCCTGCCTGTAAAAAAAAACTGGAACAGGGGATTACAGACTGGTTCAAGACCTGAGGGAGGTTAATAAATGAGTTGAAGACATACACTCCACGGTGCCAAACCCATACAACCTCCTCAGCACTCTTCCACCAACCCATATTTGGTATACGGTGCTGAACTTAAAGGATGCCTTCTTCTGTTTGAGGTTACATTCCCAGAGCCAACTGCTGTTTGCTTTTGAATGGAGAGACTCAAAGATGGGACTTTCAGGACAATTGACCTGGACTCGGCTCCCCCAGGGGTTTAAGAACAGCCCGACCCTCTTTGATGAAGCCCTACACTCAGACCTGGCCGAGTTCCGGGTCGAACACCCGGCCTGAATCCTGCTCCAATATGTGGATGACCTCCTCCTAGCGGCCAGAACCCAGACTGAATGTCTGAGAGGCACTCGGGCCCTTTTGGCTAAACTGGGACAGAAGGGCTATCAGGCTTCGGCCAAGAAGGCCCAAATTTGCCAAAACAAAGTCATTTACCTGGGTTACACCCTGGAGGGAGGACAGAGATGGCTCATGGAAGCAAGGAAGGAGGCCATAATCTCCATACCCCCTCCAAGGAACCCCCGCCAGGTGCGGGAGTTCCTAGGTACAGCTGGCTACTGCCGCCTCTGGATCCCAGGTTTTGCTGAGATGGCTGCCCCTCTATATCCTCTTACTAAACCCGGGGTCATGTTCCACTGGGGAGAGGAACAACAACAGGCCTTTCAACGAATTAAGAGAAATTTACTTGAGTCACCGGCTCTTGGCCTACCAGATCTGACTAAGCCCTTTGAACTGTTCGTGGACGAAAACTCAAGCTTTGCAAAAGGAGTGCTAGTACAGAGACTGGGGCCATGGAAAAGACCTGTAGCTTATCTATCCAAGAAATTAGACCCGGTAGCTGCAGGTTGGCCCCCTTGTCTGCGCATGGTAGCTGCCATTGCTATCTTACTCAAGGATGCAGGGAAACTGACGTTGGGACAGCCATTAACTGTGTTATCCTCCCATGCAGTGGAAGCTCTGGTCCGGCAGCCTCCAGATAAATGGCTCTCAAATTCCAGGATGACCCACTGCCAGGCTCTGTTGTTAGATACAGACCGAGTGGTGTTCGGACCAGTTGTCTCCCTCAACCCCGCAACCCTGCTGCCTTTGCCAGACCCATCCGAGGAGCACAATTGCCTCCAAATTCTGGCGGAGGCCCATGGCACCCGCTCCGATTTAACAGATCAACCGCTGTCGAAACCAGATTTCATCTGGTTCACGGATGGGAGCAGCTTCCTCCAAGAAGGAGAACGAAGGGTCGGAGCAGCTGTTACCACCGAATCAGAGATAGTTTGGGCCTCGCCGCTGCCACCCGGAACATCGGCCCAAAAGGCAGAGCTGGTCGCGCTGACCCAGGCCCTCCGGATGGCGGAAGGTAAGAGACTCACGGTCTATACCGATAGCAGATATGCCTTCGCCACTGCCCATGTTCATGGAGAAATCTACAGGAGGAGAGGCCTCTTAACCTCAGAGGGCAAGGAAATTAAGAACAAAAAAGAAATTTTAGACCTCTTAAGGGCTCTATTCCTTCCATGTTAGCTCAGCATCATACATTGTCCCGGGCACCAAAAGGATGACTCTGTCATAGCGCGGGGAAATCGGCTGGCTGACCTGACGGCCCGGACAGTCGCCTTGCAACCCCCCCCCCGGGGTGACAAGCTGCTGGTCTTGCAGGACCAACAGCCAAGCAGGGACCCCATGCCCTACAGCCCGGAGGACCAGGAGCTAGCTAAGAAAATGGGGGCGGAATGGAGCCCTGAATGACAAGCTTACATCCTAAATGATAAATTAATTATGCCAACCTCCCACACCAAATACATGCTCAAGTTCCTCCACGCGCTAACCCATTTGAGCAAAAACAAGATGAGGACCCTCCTGGCTGATGAGGCTTCAAACACCGTATTATTAAATCAGGAACAGGTTCTCCAACAGGTGACCTCTAGCTGCCCTGCTTGTGCCCAACTCAATCCAGGGAAAGCCCATCTGAATAGAGGGAACCGCCTGCGAGGCCACCGCCCTGGAGTTCATTGGGAGATTGACTTCACCGAGGTAAAACCCGGACTATATGGATACAGATACCTACTGGTTTTTGTAGACACTTTTTCAGGATGGACAGAGGCTTTCCCTACCAAGAAGGAGACCGCTAACGTGGTAACCAAGAAACTCCTGGATGACATCTTTCCCAGGTATGGAATGCCCCAGATATTGGGGTCAGATAATGGGCCCGCCTTTGTCTCCCAGGTAAGTCAGAAAATGGCCAGGCTACTGGGGATCGATTGGAAACTCCATTGTGCATACCGCCCCCAGAGCTCAGGACAGGTAGAACGCATGAATAGAACCATTAAGGAGACTTTAACCAAATTAACGCTTGCAACTGGCACTAGAGATTGGGTGCTCCTCCTCCCACTAGCCCTCTACGGAGCCCGGAATACTCCTGGGCCTCATGGCCTAACCCCGTTTGAGATTTTATATGGGGCTCCCCCACCAATTGTGAATTTCCTTCACCCTGATATCTCCTCTTTTGCCACCAGCCCTACCCTGGAGGCGCACCTCCAAGCCCTCCAGCTGGTGCAAAAGACGGTGTGGAAACCCCTGGCCGATGACTACCGGGAGCGACTGAATCGCCTGGTGGTGCCTCACCCATTCAAGATTGGGGACTCTGTCTGGGTCCGACGCCATCAATCCAAGACCCTAGAGCTGAGGTGGAAAGGACCCTACACCGTCTTGTTAACTACCCCCACTGTGCTCAAGGTTGACGGGATAGCAACGTGGGTCCACGCGTCGCATGTGAAGGCCGCCAAAGAACCCGGCGAGGCTGAGAAAGCCGAGACATCTACATGGAAGGTTCAACGCTCTCCAAACCCACTAAAGATAAGACTTGTACGCGGGGAGGGATCCCAGTCCTGATATGGGTACTCTTAGTCTTGAGACTAGGAACAGTACAGGGCAGCCCCCACCAGATAAAAAGGCTAACCTGGCAGGTGATCTCACAAACGGGGGAAATAGTATGGCAGACTACGGCACACCATACGCCCTACACTTGGTGGCCGGAGCTCACTCCTGATTTCTGTCAGCTGGCTGCAGGGTTGGATACATGGGATATTCCAGATAGAGCACACGATCAGTTAAATACCTCATATGTAACAAACCCAGAAGTATGACTAGTCCCCCAACGGGCTTACAGCGGGTGCTTAGACCCCACGTCACGCTGCCATCTTGCACAAAGCGATTTCTATGTATGCCCTAAAGATGGTAGAACACCAAGCCAGGCATATAGATGTGGAGGATACACCCAATATTTTTGTGCTAAATGGGGATGTGAAACCTCTGGAAGTGCTTACTGGAAACCTTCCTCTTCCTGGGATCTAATTACTGTTAAAAGAAAATATGTTAAAGTCGATACCTGGGCCAGTGGGTGCTATTGGAACAACATGCCAAGAACCCTATTAAATGGATTGTCCCTCCCCCTAAATATATCCTTCACCAAGAGAGGAAAGTCCTTCGCAGATTGGACAACAGGTCGCACCTGGGGTCTACGCTGGTATCTATCAGGCGAAGACAAAGGGCTGACATTTAAACTCAAGCTTAAAATAGAGGAAATAAAACAATCCATGGGGCCAAATTCAGTTCTGTCTGAACAAAAGCCCCCATCCTCGCCAGCCAGATCCCCGCCGGTCAGATTCCCGGTTACGAATAATAAAAACCCTCAGGTTACGCCAGAGCCCCTGATGAACACCAGCACCTCTGGTCCCGCTGCCAGCAAGTCTATACTAGACCCCACCCAGAGGGCCGGCACGGGGGATAGGCTATTCCAATTGATGCAGGGCGCTTACCTGGCTCTAAATGTCACCAACCCCGACCGGACTCAGGAATGTTGGCTATGTCTGATAAGTACCCCCCCTTATTATGAAGGCCTAGCAATCCTTGGGAACTATACCAACCATACTAATCCACCCACCTCTTGTGCCAACAACCCCCGACATAGGCTGACCCTGTCCGAAGTATCCGGGCAGGGGTCATGCATAGGAGCTGTTCCTAAAACTCATCAAGCCTTATGCAGCAGAACTCAAGCCCTATCACCTGGGAATTACTATCTGGCTGCCCCAAATGGTACTTACTGGGCATGCAGCACCGGACTCACTCCTTGTGTGTCAACCACGGTTTTAAACATTACCAGAGACTTCTGTATTCTAATTGAACTATGGCCTAGAGTCACTTATCATGAGCCTGATTATGTATACCATTTCCTGGAAGGAAAAACCAGGTATACAAGGGAGCCTGTTTCCATAACTCTGGCCTTGTTACTGGGGGGCCTCACTATAGGGGGCATAGCTGCCGGGGTGGGCACTGGTTCGACTGCCCTCCTAGAGACCCGCCAATTTCAACACCTGCAGGCAGCAATGCACACTGACATCCAGGCCCTAGAGGAATCTATAAGTGCCCTGGAAAAATCCCTCACCTCTCTATCTGAGGTTGTCTTACAAAACAGGAGAGGGTTGGACATCCTCTTCCTACAAGAAGGAGGCCTATGTGCAGCCCTTAAAGAAGAATGTTGTTTCTATGCAGACCATACCGGGCTGGTACGGGATAGCATGGCCAAATTAAGAGAAAGACTTAAGCAGAGACAACAACTCTTTGAGTCCATCCAAGGATGGTTCGAAGGATGGTTTCACAGGTCACCTTGGCTCACTACCCTCATCTCTTCCATCATGGGCCCCCTGATTATTCTGCTCCTAATACTAGTCTTTGGGCCTTGCATTCTTAACCGGCTCGTACAATTTATAAAAGACCACATGTCGGTGATACAGGCCCTGGTTCTAACCCAACAATACCAGAAACTAAATCAGTCAGAGGCCGGATTGATGCAAGTACCATAAATGGAAGATTCCATTTTGGGTCCATAAGAAAATGGGGGAATGAAAGACCCCGCTCACAACAGGCTGGCTTTTACTTAGCCATGGGGACGCCATTCTGGAAGGCAAATACCAACCAAAGCAGGAGTCAGGAGTTCATCTCAAGCCAAGGAAACAAAAATAACTTTGGTAGACCACCCGGCCTTGTGAATAATGACTATGGTCGGCCACCCTGCTCTGAGAAAACAACCATTGAATCAAAACAGGATGAGACAGTTGAGTCAAAACAGGATGGGCCACCTGGCCTTGGGGAATAAACAGTTGGGCCAGAAAAACACCACTGTGCCCTAGACAAGGCCAGGTCAGCCACACACATCAAATTTCCGAGATGTCCCCAAGTTCACCCTGGCCTTATTTGAATCAACCAATGGGAACCCTGTAACTATGCTTCTCGCTTCTGTAACCATGCTTCTGCCCCTGGACTCCTATAAAAAGTCCCCCTTTCCCTAGGAAGGCGCTCAAGTCCTCCAAGAGACTTTGCTGCCCCAGGTACCTGCGCATCTCAATAAACCCTCTTGCTGTTTGCATCTGATTCATGGTTTCGGCATGTTCCTTGGGTTCGGGGTCTCTCCTTAAAGAAGATCTCCCCTGGGGGTCTTTCAAAGCCTAAAAGCTTATCCAGGCCAAATGCTTCTAGTTTCTGGTCTTCATGCCCTATATATCTTTCTACTTTCTTCTGTCACTCTCTTGGATAAAGGGCATGAGTTACCATGCTTGGCTGTATCCTTGAACAGATGGATTTCTGCCTCTGGAATGCTAGGATTAAAGGCATGTACTACCACTGCCTATTCTCTATGTTTAATATTGTGGCTGTTCTGTTCTCTGACCCCCAGATAAGTTTATTAGCGTGCACAATATTTCGGGGAACACAATACCACCACAGTGTGTATGTATGTGTGTTGTTGATTGTTTTTGCTCTTTTGGGGGGTGTGCCACCCAGCTCCCAAATAAATCATTCATAGAGGCTTATTCTTAATTATGAATGCCCAGTCTTTGCTTGGCTTATTTCTTACCAGTTTTCTTAAATTATCCCATGTACCTTTTGCCTCTGTACTTTTCTCATTCTCTTACTTCTGTAAATCTTATTCTTACTCTGTTGCTGGTTGTGTAGCTGGGTGTCTGGCCCTTGATGTCCTCCTTCTCTGGCTACTTCTTTTATCTCTTTTTTCCCCAGATTTCTCCTTCTATATATTCTCTCTGCCTGCCAGCTCCACCTATCCTTTCTCCTGCCTTGATATTGGCTATTTAGATCTTTATTAGACCATCAGGTGTTTTAGACAGGCACAGTAACACAGCTTCATAGGGTTAAACAAATGCAATCAATATAAACAAAAGTAACACACCTTAAAATAATATTCCCAGACATTTCCTTTTTTTGTCTAAATAAAAAGAAATATTTTAAATCTAATATTACTTCATATTGCTACATATAACAAAAAGTTATCAAGTAAGAATTACATTTACAATGTTCTGTTCATTTGTAGTTAGCATATTCAAAGAAAATAATGCATTATCTATCCCTTCTTAGTGAATCCAACATTTTACACATAACTTACTTTCTATCATAACTAAGAAAAACTGCAACTATAACTATCTAGTCTTCAACTCCATCAAAGACCCTTAAGGATGTAGTATTAACTAACAACAGAGACATTTGGCTGCATGGACAGTCACCCAATGTTTCTCTGCAATATTAGTGCTTCCATCTTCAGCCTACAGGCCCATAGTATCTGGCAGAATTTTCAATAAAGCAGGAATTTTGGACTGTCCTGCCTTGTTTTGACAAAGTTCAGTGGTCACTTTCCTGTGGGTCCTGCATGTCCAGTTGATACAACATACTGTCAAACAGGCCAGGCATGAGCAGCTTCTTGCCCAGATGGCTAGCCTTGGTACATTGAAAGCAAACTCCATAAGGAGTTTCATCAATGCTCATTATCTCTGAAGTAAATATCTGAAGGAGCAGATGTGTCTCATTGTCATGAAAAACCTTAAGTTAACAACATTTTAAATTCTATAAGTATTTGAAGTGTCTGAAAACCATTTGTCTTTCTAAAACATATCTATATATAATCTTAAGAGCATACCTAACATATCTACAAATTTGATTTTTATAAATGACTAACCACTAACCTATGTTTCCTGATTATCCTATATAATTTATAATAATAGCTTTCAAAAACTAAAACTTCACCCTACATTTCTAAATGAACTGCATAGGCGCAATATCTCAAACAAAAATAGAAACATATAAACAGTATGTTGTAACAAAAATAACCTTAAATTTTTATCAAATCCTTTAAACAAGAGTAGAAACATATATACAGTATAACAAAAATAATCTTAAATTTGTATCACTATACTATATTCCTCTAAATGATAATAAACATCCATAACCCACCAAATAACCAAAAGCCGCCCACACCCCTTTTGGGAATGTAGACATTGTATTTTCCAAACTGTTTCTTGCTATCTGTGGACAAACTATCTTTAGGGTCCCAGAGGGAAATTTTGAGATAATGATCAAGTCCTAGGAAGATCAGCAGTGACTTCTGTTGACCGATATCATCTGTCAAGTTTTAGGAGGTCTTGCCTGATCAAACATGATCCATATTTTTGCTGAAGGAATCCACAGCCTATTGTCTCTCATGGAAACAAAAGCAAAAACTCTTCTCCAGAGTATTTTTGATTTCCATTTAACAAATATATATTTTGACTTTTTAAAAGTTAAGGCATTCCTAAAGTATATAGGCTGATTTATTTCAACAGTCCCACTTTCAATACCAGGTTTCTTTGCAGCTGTCCTTTGCTTTTCAATGGTCACAAAAAAAAATGCAAATCAACACAGTAACATACAGGATCCAGACTCCCTGTGTATTTCCCATCTTACATGTCTTTTTTTCTTTTATATTACTTTCCTCTCTCTTTAAAGACTTTATTTTCAAACTATTCGTTTCTTTCTATGACCATATATACCCTTTTTCTTTTAAGCCTATGCACATTGTTAATCACTCTATAACCTGTTTTGAAGTTTTACCGTCTAGACCTCTTTTATTGTGTATCTTCAGCCTTTTTTGACCACATGAGCAAAATTTAGACTGCTAAGGTATACCTGGATCCTTCACAAGCAGCTCTCACCTGGCTCTGCCTATTTCTTGGTTGTGAAAGCCAAACATGAAACTCGTGGCCAGTAGGAACTTTTCTGACCAGGAACTGCATTCAACCTTCCTAGAGCTCTAGAATGCTGATGCTTGTGCTGTATCAGGCATTTTTTACTTATTTTTTCCTACTTAATACACTGGCTGTTCAAGGGCTCACCAGCAGGCACAAACTCTTAAAGGAGCTGTGCTCTCAGTTTTTAAGAAAGCTTTCTCAGGCACTAAGGATATTGGAGCCCCATGTTGGGTGCCAAAATGTTGCTGGTTGTTCTTGCTCTTTTGGGGGGCCTGCCATCCAGCTCCCAAATAAATCATACATGGAGTCTTATTCTTAATTATGAATGCCTGGTCTTAGCTTGCCAGCTTGCCTTAATTTAAATGATCCCATCTACCTTTTGCCTCTGGGATTTTCCCATTCTCTTACTTCTATAAATCTTACTCTTACTCCATGGCTTGCTGTGTAGCTGGATGGCTGGCACCTTGAGTCCTCCTCCTTCTCTGGCTATTTCTTTGATCTCCTTTTTCCCCACCCCTGATTTCTCCTTCTATATATATTGTTTCTGCCTACCAGCCCCACATCTCCTTTCTTCTGCCCACTATTGGCTGTTCAGATCTTTATTTGACCATCAGGTGTTTTAGACAGGCACAGTAACACAACTTCACAGAGTTAAATAGATGTAATATAAGCAAAAGTAACACATCTTAAAATAATATCCCCTCCCCACATATGTACATGCAAGCACATCTGCTGTGTGTTTATGGTTGTGAAGACCATGTTTCATCAAGAAGCCAGCATTTCAGAGTGCACATCTCTATCTTCCAGGTCTTATGCTCTTTTTGTCCCTTCTGCCCTGTACCTGGTCCTTGTAGAAAGTGATATAGATGTCTCACTTAGGTCTTAGCATCCAACAGTTCCTTGGTCTTAGGATTTGACCAGCTGTGAGTCTCTGCCCTTACCATCATCCTTCAAACATGTTTCTGGTTAAAAATCAAACATTCTAATATAATATAATTAAAAGATATGGTAACTTGGTACATGCTGAGGAATAATTGCAGGCAAAAATTAAAAGTCTTTTTTCTATAATTCAAGTGTTATTTTTCTGCAAGAGCAGGGAACTTTGTATGAATGGTGAATACACTGTAGTTAATAATACAATAGTCTTTATGTGAGCTGAGGTTTGGGGGAAGCATTCTTTAGCATTGCATAGTGTGACGGTATGCTTAGTGCAAAGTATGCACAGTTTGTGTTTAGAAGAACTGTTGCAGTGAAGTCACACAATACAGCACAGGTAAGTGCTTCAGGAAACACCTCAGATTCAATGCATATTTGGTTTTGAATTAAATTTTTGTCATTGAACATTCAGAAGCCTTTTACTGTGGCCAGTTATATGACCCTATATGGGAGTGAGACCCACAATTAAGACCATGCTATTGCCTGTAGGCCAATTAATAAGCCTGTATTATTAGATAAAATATAAATAAATACTAAGAAGCCAGGGAGATGAGTCAGTGGGTAAGGTACTTGCTGCACAAGCATGAGGACCTGGGTCCAGATCCCTAGCACCTGTGTAAAAGATAGAACAGCAGTGCATGTCTATAATGCTACTGTGTAAACATAGGCACACAGTGCATGTTTATAATACACCTGTGTAAAAGATAGCACAGCAGTGCATGTCTATAATGCTGCTGTGTAAACATAGGCACAGCAGTGCATGTCTATAATGCTACTGTGTAAACATAGGCACAGCAGTGCACATCTATAATACACCTGTGTAAAAGATAGCACAGCAGTGCATGTCTATAATGCTGCTGTGTAAACATAGGCACAACAGTGTATGTCTATAAAGCTGGTGATGGGGAGCAGAAACAGGCAAAACCCTAAAGCCGTTGATGAGCTCTAAGTCCAGTGAGAAACCCTGTCACAAAAAAACAAGGTAAAGAGTGACACAGGGAAACACCCCCACTGACTTCTGGCTTCCACGGAGGTGCTCACACTCACACACATGAACAGGAACACATGCTACAGCACACACACAAATGATGAGCTGTACATGACATTCTAGTAAGAACAAATACTGTGGATATCATTCCCTAAGAGCATTATGTCTAGCATGAGCAGTATTGCTTTTAACAATGAATTCTAAAAGGAAACAATGTTTATCTATCAAGTTTCTCTGCCACAAGAATCCCCCACACTTTCAATATGCTCCTTTGAATGTCCAAGCTTCTAAAGGTGGTCACAGTGTTCAATATCTTCTAATCTTCATTTACTCTAAAGATGTCTAGTTACAAAGATAAAGCTGACTATTGAGCATAGGATATATGTTGGTAGCAGTATTCTTGTGAAGCTGAACTTAGTGTTTTATGGGCATTTTCCCACCAACCCCACAGCTCCCCAGAGTTTTCTTGAGTGTGAGCTGCAGGAAATATTAGATAGAAGGATTTATATTGTGGAGATAAACAGATAGAAAATAAAGGATACCCTTGAGAGGGCCTGGAACCTTTTTCCCTCCTGGGCCCTGACTGTCTCTGCCCCAGGGTATTTTTAGAGTCTCCCCATGCAAAAGACACCCCATGCCCCCCACCCCACCCCACCCTGCCAGCACAGCCAAGTGCAGACCATCTCAGACACCTGCACTCAGGCCCATGGTCCTAATCATCCTCTCTGCGGATCTGCTGGGTACGGGCTCCCACAGTGTTTGAAACTGCTTATACAGATTTGATGCTCTGTATTCCTGATCTTGAAATGCAGATGATTTCCTCCATCCATCAAAGACCGAGAAGTCAGCAGAGCCATGAAGGTGCAAAGCAGTATTCTTTTTTAAAAAACATAATTTTTTATTGATTATTTGGGAATGTCACATCATGCACCCAATCCCACTTACTTCCCAGTCCATTCATGTCCACTCCTTACCCCCATAGTGCCCCACAAAGGAAATTTAAAAAGTGTTAATTAAAAACATTCCTCTGTCTTTTCTGCCATGCCAACATCTCTTCATTCATTTTAGCGGCACTGGGAGGTGTGCTGTGTCACACAGTAGACCCTTTTGTCCACTCCGCTTTACTTTCAAACGCTCACTGTATGATGTGCTGTTGGTTAGGTTCAAGGTCTGTGGTCCCTGGTATATCATCAATACTGGACCTGCACCAAAACTCCTCTTGGATATCGTGCTGTTATCTTGAGTTGTAGAGATCTTTCGACTATGGTTCCTTAGGACCAGACCTTTCACACACTCTGGCAGGTCATAGATCAGGTAGATATTGAAGTGGGCCTACTCAAGGCCCTTTATATGGGACTGGGTGGTAGCTGATCTGGCCAGTCTGGGCCACTGGGAGACTACCCCCCTCAGGTGAGGGGTGGAGCCAGTTCTTTTACCCCCATGCCACTGGGGCCAGCCAGCTCTTCTGAGCATGGGGCCACCTCTCCCATGGGAGGCAGGACCAGGTCTTCTGCTTCAGTGGCCAATGATGGACAGGGCCAGCTCTCCCAAGCCCAGTGAAGGGTGGTATCAGCTCAGCACAGCCCTTGGATTTCTACGTGCATGGTTCCTATGGTCCTCTGTGGTAACATGGGCCACAGAGATCAACACAGACCCCAGCTGCAGCAAGACCACAGACCTAGGCATGGCCCTCGGGAGCAGCTTGGGCCTGGTTATCACAATGGCCATGAGTGGCAGAGCAGAACACTCAGACTGGCATGGCCCTGGTGACAAAAAGACCTGGGACATCAACATGGGACATCAACCCAGACCCTGGCTTCCATACAGCTTTTGATGGTAACAGGAGCAATGGATATCAACACAGAGCCTGGTTACAGTAGGGCATGGACACAGACATGGCTCTCAGCTGCAGTTCTGGACTGAATGTCACATTCACAGGCCTGCCTGGGTCCTCACGATCTGGGCTGGCTGAAGGCATCCACAGGTCTGGCTAGCACAACAAGTGGCCTGCTGGGTAGGTGCCATTGTGATGAGCAAATATGTGGTGTAGAAATGGGAGAGGAAGAGGAGCAGAGCAATTCGTGTGCTGTGGAGAGAGGGGGCTGAAGAAGCGAAGGTGGTGAGGAACAGGCTGGTGTGAGTGGCATGCTTGCCACCCAGGGCCATGGTGACCTTCGGGCCTGGGCTGCTGCCAAGGGCCATGTCTGGGTCCATGGTCCTACCACAGCCAGGGTCTCTATTGACATCCATGGCTCATGTTACCGCCAAAGGCCATATGAGTGACTAGAGTCTCAGCCACCACCTGTGACCACATTGGTGTCCAAGTGCTGTGTTGCCACAGAGGACATGTCAACCTGAATGGCCTACACTGCCACCTGGGGCCAGGATGACACCTGGGCCTGAGCTGCTGCCAAGGGTCATGTCTAGGTCTATGACCTTAGAGCAGCCAGGGTCTGTGTTGATGTCCATGGCTTCAGTTAACACTGAAGCCTGAGCAGGTGCTCAGGGTCTGGACAGCCACCTGAGTCCATGTTGGTGTCTGGGAACTGTTGTGGAATATTAGTTGAAGACATGTTACATTTGTTTATGCTGTGGAACATTTGTTTAATGATGAAAAGATGTGTTGCATTCTTTCATGTTGCGTTTGTTTAACTCTGTGAAGCTGTGTTACTTTTCCTGTCTAAAATACCTGATTGGTCTAATAAAAAACTGAATGGCCGGTATCAGGGCAGCAGAAAGATAGGTGAGACTGGCAGGCAGAGAGAATAAATAGGAGAAAAAGAGCAAAAAGGATGGAGGATCAAGGAGGAAAAAAGGAGGAAAAGAGGCCACTAGGGGCCAGCCACCTAGCCACACAGCCACACAGCTAGCCACAAAGTAAGAGTAAAAATAAGATACATAGAAGTTAAAAAAAAAAAAAAGGAAAAGGCCCAGAGGCAAAAGATAGATGGGATAATTTAAGAAAAGCTGGCTAGAAATAAGCCAAGCTAAGGCTGGACATTTATGAAAAGAAACCATGTGTTTACTTGGCATCTGGGGGCGGGGTGAGCCCCCAAACAGTAAAAAAGTAAACAAAACAAAACAAAATCACATGGCCAACAACAGAGAGCTATGCTGCTGTGGGGGCTGGGTTGACATGAGTGACCTGCCCTGCCACCAGGGCCATGGTGACATCGGGACCCAAGCTGCCAAACAGTATTCTAAGCAGTAGCTCTTACATGTTTCTCAGTGGTGTGAGCTGTTTGTGTTATACAGAATCTGTTTCATCTACTCTTGATAGAAGTATAATCATGGTTTAATAGTCTCTAATTTTTGCCTACAGTTAAATGGTCAGGTTTTCAAGAGCACCTTTCCCCTTTCATTCTAACAGACTTGCCATAGCATGAGACAGTCACACGAGTTCCTTCTTAGATTGGCAATACCCACCCATCCCCACTATCTAGGATCCACGAAAGGCAGATAGAGAGTCTTCAAGTTGACAGCTACTTGCTTTTAAAAGTGAATTCTAGGCATATATTTACATTCTTGATGATCTGGGATATTTCTATGGGATGTCATTGAAATTGCTAATGACTCAGATGAGAAAATACCCCAACTAGTGCTCCAGAAACTAACCTTGTTCTCCTTGCTTGGGTCCAGGAACTGGAAACAGCCCATTGCCTCACTGACTCTCCAACTCATACATTGCTTAGATGTAGAGAAAATTCATGATTTGAATTTGAAACACTCAAGTGAGTAAGAGCAACAGGATACTGGTGTGTAAATCCTGAGAGAAGGAACTTTGAAAGACATGAATTAAGCTACCTTTCGGTTTAGGTATTTTTTCTCTGTATTGGGGATTGAATTTAGGGTACTTAGGATCTCATACATACTATACAAGTACTCTGTCATTAGCTATATGTTCATCTGTTGACTTAGTTTTTATTTTAATCTATTATCACTAAATTGCCCAGGCTGGCCTTGAACTTGAGATTCTCCTTCTTTAGCTTCCCAAGCAGCTGGGATGACAGTTCTGTGCCCCTAGGTGTGGCTCTATTAGTTTGTAAAAACATGGTAAAATACACATAACACAAATTTATCATTTTATTCATCTTAAAATATGCTGTTTAGTGGCATTAAGTGTCACAGTGTTGTACCTTTACCACCTCCTGCTCCACATGTCACAATGCTGTGGCTTCACCTCATTGGGTTCTAGAATATTAAAATCACTATAAATGAAATCTCCTTATCTAGTAATAATTCCCCTTCCTTCTTTAATCTTGTAGTCACCAACTCTAAGTAATTGCTTTCTGTTTCTTCAAATATGCATGTTCTGGATATTTGAAATAAATAGAAAAAGGCAACTCCTGACCTTGTGAATAGTGCTCCTTTCATTTAGCATATTTTTCAAGGAATAAATTGTGCCCTGAGCCAAGACTGTTCCTTTTCATGTCTGAGTAAAATTCTGTTGCATGTTCATACACCATGCTTTATTGCTCCACTCATCCACTCATAGATGTGGCTTCCTGTGGTTTCCACTTTGCTGTTCTGTAAAGTAGTGGTATTAAGAACTGTTTCCTGTGCCCCCTACCTATCAATGCCTGGGGCAGGTGGGAAAGCTGGCCCTGGGGTAAGAAGGGTAGGAGGGCTGCACCTACCTACCACCACCTGCAACAGTTAGGAGAACAGGCCCTGCAACTCTCCTGGGCAGCACAATAGAGTCAATCCTGTCATTGGGGGTGAGTCAGTCCCAAAGTTGTGAGTATGGGAGAGCTGTCCCCACTACTGTCTGTCATATGGCAGCATGAGCAGAGGAGAGATGACCCTCCCAATCTCCTGCCCATCAACACCTGAGGCAGGTGGAAGAGCTGATCCTGACATCATAAGAGTGGGAAGGTTAGCCTGCCCCTTATCTGCTAAAGCACTCAGGAAAGTAGCCCCTATGCCACACCTTGACAACACAGTAGAACTGGCCCTGAAGGTGTAGGTGTGGGAGATATGACCCTGAGGATATGAAAGCAGAACTGGTCCTGCCCCTTGCTTGTTGCCACAAGGGTGAACTTGCTAAGGCAATGTAGGAGAGCTCACCACAGGTAGTGAGGACAAGGGAGAGCTGGCAGGCTGACCAACCCTGCAATAATCCAGGCCCAGAACGAGGGTTATGTGTTGGCCCACCTCAATATCCACCCCATCTGTGATTTGCTGGAGTACACGAAGGGACCAGTCCTGCAGATCCAAAGCTGCAGGAATTCCACAACACAGGGCAACAGCAGGATAACCAGGAGGAGTCCAGTGAGGGCCCAGCTCAATAGTGTAGCAGAAACTAGAGGCCTCGATCCTGACCCATGACTCTTTGCAATGAACACTTACAAGTAAAGATGTATGGACAAAAGGATTAACTGCATGATTCACTATGTCACACTACAGCTTCCATAATGAGATCGCCCCCCCACCCCCCTACGCTTTTTTCTTTTCTCTTAAATTTTATTGGGGTTGGGGGGGGGTCACTGCAAGGACAGAGGTCAGATACTCAGGGATGGGAAATAAATGGTTTCAAAATACATGATGTGAAAGACACAAAGAATAAATAAAAAGAAAGTTAAAAAAAGAACTGTTTTCTCTTCTCTTAGTGATATATCCAGAAATAGAAGTGTTTTGCTGATCATTGCTAGTTTGGTATGCAACTTGTGAAGGAACTCTTGCATAGAAGCTCCAGCCTACATTCCCATCACTAAGTGTAAACCTTATAAATTCTTCACAGCCTTGCCAATGCTGGTAATTTTCTGTTTTTGTAATAACCATCCTAGTGCGGTAGGTGTGGAATAGCATGGCATTGTGGTTTTGGTTTTATTCATCTGTTGACCAATGGTGCATAGCCTCTTTCTATGTGGTGTTGACCACTGACATATCTTTGTCAGAGTAATGTCTATTCAAATCCATTACTTATTGTTGATTTGTGCAGTTTGTCTTCTGGTGTTGATTTCATTTGCTTTTTAAGGGAGAGATTTCTTGCCATTGTTTTTTAATGCTTTGGTAATCGGACTGGTCTTCCAGTGCTGTTCATGTCCTTATCCTCCAGACCTGGTGTCTGCAATCATTGACCTATGAGGAGGAATTTTACAGCAGTGATTAAGTCTGGGAAGGATCTGAAAATTGGAAGATTATCATGGATTATGTCTGTGAGCCCACAGCAATATTGTAGATCTTCATGAGTAGAGGCAAGAGGAGACAAGAAAATGGAAACATGCCTGGAAGGTTATGCTTTGGTAATGTAGGAAGGAGCCACAGGTGACACCTCTAGAAGCTTTCACAGACAAATGCGGGTCTATCAATATGTGGATTTTAGCTCCTTAAATCTACTGAGGACCAGAAATGCATGATTGGAAGTTGATATTGTTTGAAACTATAAAGTATCTGAGAAGTTGTTGTAACAGCAAGAGAATATCCAATATATCTGAAGACAGGAAATATATTTAAAGTCTAATAAGGATTTCAAGACCCTGGCAAGATGCGGCAGCATTGTTTCCACAGACTCTCCTCCAAAGCAAAGATGTCTGGCATCACTGAGCACCTTGCAGGGATGCCTGCCCACCCACATCCTATACATGCTGCTTCTGCTCATTCCCATAGAAAGAGACAACTCAGATGTCATGAGAAGGAAGCTTGTTAAGGCTTGTCCATTTCTTGTAAAATCTACTTCTTGCTCAGTAAAGGTCAGGAACAGAAGAAAGTAGAGAAAAAGCAAGCTTTGAAAACTGAGTATGAACTCCACCACACGCTGGGGCTTTCACACATGACTTCCCAAAGTAACTGAGATACATAACTTGTTTTAAATAATAAATCTGATTTGTGCCTCTCATTTTGTTAATAATTTTCAAGGAAGCACAAGTTATATTTAATAAAATGCACTTCCTTTAAATGATGAAAGCAGCACGTTTTGGCAAATGTGCACATCAGGAGATGACGATAGTAACGTTGGTCCCTCTCACTTATCTTCCTCCGCCATGCCCCAGCTCAGGAAACCACTGATTGGCTTTGCCAGATTAGGTTTGTTCTTCTGAGATACAAATTTCATTTTACCTTAAGTTCTATATTTGACAGACAATTAAAATTCCATGTGAGGTGTCCAGAAAGTTTGTAATGGGAATAATTTCCTCTTCATGCTTACTTTAGGAATTAGTGTTCTCTTAAATTTCTCTTATAATAGATTTTTCTTTTTTTAAAGCACCCTCTTCCCTTAGTTTTTTCCTTTTCCATAATAAAATAATATCTTGAAGGTCCTATTAATTTTTAGGCTTAATATATTTTTCTTCTTACTTTGTTTCCTGATTATATTAGAGTCCTGGTAGGAGTTTGTATTTCTCAACAACAGTGAGTCTTTTCTACGATGAAAGCATCCAGGACAATTTCAATGCATCAGTTATCACAGTGTTTCTTCTTATCTTGTATAAGTATCTTAAGTCAATCAACAAGCAGAAACAGAATCTTGGCCTTTTTTTCTTGTGCTTGACATTTTCCCCATTTGCATTCTTGTTTTGGTTTAAAGCTAGATGAGTCACGAAAGGCTCATTTCTAATTTAGTGGTTATAAAAAAAAAAAGAAAGACATGAATTTTGGAAGGGGATTGTAGTGAGAGGGATATGTGGGAGTTGAAGTGGGAATTGCATACATATCTAAAATTCTAAAAGATACAGAAAAGCATTAATACTTCTTGTATGTTTCCTGCTCTAGGTCTGACACAGATTTTCAGTCATCATAAAACAAATGGAGTGAGTCACTCCATTGGAGGCTGGGTAGGAAGAGTTTTCTGTCTCTTGCAAAGCTCCAGGGTTTCTTTGGTCTTTTTTCTTTGCATCTTATTCTTGACCTGCACTGTTGTTAAATATACTAATGTTTGCAGAGAGGCATATTGTGAGGTTGGATGCAGTAGGAGTGACATTGGCTAGAAAAGTTTCTGAGACCCTCCCTGTAAATCATGTATCTTTTATTTTTTCATGTGTATATCATGTATCTTTGTTTTTATGTGTGTATCTTCTTTTATTCTTTATTTATACCAAAGATCTCCCTCTTCTCTCCTCCTGCCCCTCCAGCCTCCCCCTTCCAACCCACCCTCCCATTCCCTCCTACAAGAAGATAAGGCCTCCTGTGGGGAGGTTCATCCAGTAGAGGCAGGTCCAAGCCCCTCCCCCTGCCTCAAGGCTGTTTGAGGTGTCCTGTCATAGAAGTGGGCTCCAAAAGGCCTGCTCATGCACCAGAGATGGATTCTGATCCTACTGCCAGGGGCCCCTTAAGCAGATCATGCTACACAACTGTCTTGCTATGCAGAGAGCCTAGTCCAGTCCCATTCAGGCTCCACAGCTGTTGATCTAAATTTTATGAGTTACCATAAAATTTAGTTTGGTTTGGTTGTCTCTGTTCGTTTCCCCTTCATGATCTTGATGCCCCTTGCTCATAGAATCCCTCTTCTCTCTCTTTGGACTCCTGGAGCTCAGCCTGGTGTTTGGCTGTGGATATCTGCATCTGCTTCCATCAGTTACTGGAAAAAAAGGCTCTAAAAATATCATCCTGAGTGAGGTAACCCAGACTCAGAAGGACAAACATGGTATGAACTCATTCATAAGTGGATACTAGAGGTAAAGTAAAGGATAACCAGACTACATCCCACAGCTCCAGAGAAGCTAGCTAACAAGGAGGACCCAAGGAGGGGCGAATGGATCACCCTAGGAAGGGGAAATAGATGAGGTCTCCATGAGTGACCTGGGGGTGAAGGATGGGCAATGGAGGGTAGGGGATAGGGGATGAGAACATAAGGGAACAGGATGGTCGAGCTGGAACAGGGGTGGAGTGGGAGAGCAATGAAAGAAATACCATGATAGAGGGAGACATCATGGGGATAGGGAGAAACTGGGTGCTAGGGAAGTTCCCAGGAATCCACAAGGATGACCCCAGCTTAGATTGCTAGCAATAGTGGAGACGGTGCCTGAACTGGCTTACCCCATTGACCAGATCAGTGAATACCCTAACTGTCATTATGTGTGTTTCTTAAACTAAGTAGAAAACAAATGCTTTGTGGTCTGGCATATTGAGTAGCACAGACTAGAACACATCCAGGAATGCACACCTGGTTTCCTATATAGATGGTAATAGATTTCTACTAGCCTTCACTAATTTCTTTATAAACACACCCATTCCTCATTCATATTTAAAGTCTAACAGAAAACACTTCATTATTTGCTGTATCCCAACTGGTAGGGCATTGATGGCAAAAAGGTTCTAAGAAACTTTTCAACTGCTAGAAGAGTCTACATCCTGTTTACACTGCTAAATTTATTGACAGAAACATTAAAAATTATTTTTTTTATTTATTTATTTATTTATTTATTTATTTATTTATTTATTTATTTAGTGTGTACATCCTGGGCACACATCCCAGGGCTCAAGTGTAGGGCTGAGGTCAACTGGTGAGACTTGGTTCCCTCCTTCTACCATGTAGGTTCTTAGATTGGAATCAGGCAGTCTGGCTTGTTGGCAGGGGCTTGACCCACTGAGCTATCTCACTGGCTGTTTGTTTTGTTGAATTGACATGAGTTATGGTCATCTGGAAGGAGAGAACTCTGAGAAGACACTTACATTAGATTGCCTGTAGGTAAGTTTGTGGGACTTTTTTTTTATTATTATTAATAACTGTGCATGCAGGCCCAGCTCACTATGGGCAGTGCCACACCTGGGTACGTAGTCCAGAGTTTTATTAAAAAAACAAAATCAACCAGGTTGAGCATGTCATGGAGGCACGCCAGTTAGCTGTGTTTCTCCATGGTCTCTGCTTCAGTTCTGGCATCCAGGTTTCAGCCTTGAGTTTCTGCCATGACTTCTCTTAATGTAAGTTGTAAGACGAAACAAACAAGTTGCTCTTTGTCACAATATTTATCACAGCAATAAAAAGCAAACTAAGACACCAGCCCATGCAAACATTTTTTTAAAGTTCACTGAATTGCAGGAATAAAATGGGTCCATTTTATTGGATGTAAATTGTATCTTAATGAAGTTAGTTTAATACAGAGTTTTAGATAGTATATTGTTTGCTTTGAGAAGAGTGAGGGAATTACCAGTTTCCCCCTCTTTTCCACAGTAATCATGGTAGCCACCTTCTTTCTCACTACCCCATATGTGAAGGCATTAATGGCACTTCTTGGTGGCTAGAGCTTGTGGGGCCAGACCTGCTAACTGAGATGAATGGGCTGTAGGCACAGTGCCACTCTGCTGCTGGTTGACCCAGAGGTTCCTTTCCATTTTCAAAGAACTTCTCTCTTTGCAGAGAGGTCCTAAGTTCTTCCACTAAAATATTTGGATTCATTGAACTTACGTTATTATTATTTTGAAGTGAAGTAATGAAATAAAGTTTGGTTTTCTCAAAGAATAATTTAAAAATTTGACTATCAAAAGTATTTTAGCAAATTATAAAAATTACAAATATTTTTGGTGAAGGAGTAACCATACATCAGAATATGGAAACTTGACATTTATCTGCACAAGAAAATCATACAATATATAAATTTTCTCTGTAGTCCTTGTATTACATAGTGATTGATAGTTTCATTACTAGCAGTAACATACTGTTATGTCCAAGTTGATAGTATTGATTACTCAGAGGTTAAGAATAAACTTTTCTCTGCCACAGTCTCAAAGCATTGGAAGCAAATGCAATGAAAGAACAGAAAAAAGCCTCAGAACAAATTATTACGGTGCCTCAGCCTCGGAACAAATTATTACGGCTCCTCAGCCTCGGAATAGGTCAGAAAATCATTTCTCTTCCAAAGCTCTTTTATGAGTTTATATATAACATGATCCAAATTCTCCTTCTGTTCCTGTCTATACATATATCAATTTATGTTTCTATCTTCCTTTCTTCTATCTAGGGATAAGGGAATTATTTTTTTTTCTATTTGGGGTATTTTGCACTAACTTAATAGTTGTTTTTTACATTTAGATAACAATGCAATTTTAACATAATTTAAATTACATTTAAATAATATTTCATTCTAATAATATTTAGTACATGGAAAGTGGAGAAAAATTGATCTCTCTCTTAGTCTGCAACATAGGAAGCTATTACTGATGTAAGTGTGCATCATTTCACCTTTCCCCAGCAAGCACTAGATAGGCAAAGCTATTAACACATCTTAGGTTCAGCTGTGATTGCCTTGAACTGTCATTATTTTTTTCAAGTACATATTATTATATTATTGATAATGAATTGTTTAAGATATTCTACCTATTTTATTTGACTTACTTTCTTAAAATATTTCGTATTATTTTTAAGTTATGTGTTATGTGTATTTGTCTGTGTGTGAGTATGAGAGAATAAAAGCAAGTGTTGGTGGAGGCCAGAAGAGGCTGTCAAATGCCCTGGAGCTGGAGCTACTAGAAGTTGTAGCTGCCTGATATGGGTGCTGGGAACTGAATTTGGATCCTCTAAATGAGCAGAAAATGCTCTTATGTGCAGAGTCATCTCTCCAGTCCTTTGACTTGATGTTTTAAACAGTAAAACAAAAGCAAAGTTCCCTTTCTCTCATAAAGACGCTAAAGATTAAACAAAGAATGAGTAGGTATTTACACTGTGTCATTGTAGAGTCAAAAAAAGAGAAGGGTGAAGCCTGGTGGTGAAGCCTGTGACCTCAGATTTAAGACTTTGACAAGAAGGCCACAGGAATGACAGTTTGGGCTACAGAGCAAGCTAAGGCCCCATCTGGACAATTTCATAAGATCTTGTCTCAAAATGAAAAGCATAAACCAGGTTGGGGAAGTATCTCTGTGGAAGAGCACTTTTCTGGCACATGTGAGAGGCCACATTCAGGCTCCAGTACCCTGTCCCCATACAGGTCAAATAAAAAGCAGTGAAAGAAGGATTGGTACTTTGGAACAACTCATCTGAAGCAACTCCTGAAACAGCAGAAAAATATGAGAAGTTTTTACTTCGGTATTATTTCATCTAAGCAGAAGGGGGTGTTGAGGCCACATCTTGAGACCCCTGAGCAAGACCACTACAGAGTCGATATCTGATGCAAAACACACAGTGTTTGTTGATAACAAGCAAGCCCAGGCTTGGTCAGTGTCCAACCCACTGGATAGCCAGGTGAAGTAGGATGGCCCTTAGCTCTCAAGGTGAGGGGGTTTTAAAGGGAAAAACCGCAAATAGCGTGGTACAAGCCTTTGCATCATGTGATTGGGTGAGGGCATGTAACCTTTGAATTTACTGGTTGAGGGTTACAGTTATCATTTTGGGGCAGGCCTTGACAAGTCCCAGGCTTTGTCCTTGAGCTGCCATGGAGGCTGGCTGGCTTTGCATGTTCACATTGACTCATGCACATAGCTCTAAGTTGGTGAGGGGGTCCCAGACAGTAAACAACTGGCTGAACTTTGAGCAGTCAGAGTATGTGCAGAAAGGGAACTAATGCAAGGACTAAGTCATAGTCCTCCCAGAAACTGCTTGCTTAAGTCTCAGGAAACTGAAATTGAGGACTGATCTCTGAGAGAAGACTGAGCAGCCTGGTTACGGCATCTGCTCGGTCCTTTCAGGAGCGAAATGCTTTGAAAAGAAAAAGGACAAGTGAAAAGCAAGCGAGGATTTACAGGAACAGTTTTGACTGCAAGAGGAATAGAAGAAAGTTTAAGGGCACAAATAATGGGAAGTCAGATAGTGTACCGGCTCCTTTTCCAGAGCACATGTGCACATATTAGGCTAAGATTCTGAAGGAGGGCACCCAGATGGCTAAGTCGAATGAGAGATAAAACAGCCGTCACTCTGACTGGCGATCTTTATTTTCAGTATAAAAGAACCTTCAATCTTTAACTTTAGATTAAGGTACTCCAGACTGTAATACTACTTGGTCGATAGTAAGGGGGTGGGCAAAGAATTTTCTAGGAAAAGATGGTTTAATATATGCTTCAAATTATTTCTAAATAAAAGATAAAAACTTCAGTAACTCTGTAACTGCCCTGCCAGGAATGAAGGCATGCTAAAGAAATACCAATGCCCTCCCCATTAGGTCCCTAAGGAACCAGAATCTCATGCTGGGTGGGTGTGGGTGTGGGTGTGGGGGGGAGGGTGGGGTGGGGGTGGAAGCAAGGTGGTGGCCAGAGAAGTACTTTGTCTCTCAGGAAGAGATTTTACACAGTTCTGACAACTTGTCAGACCAGCTATTGGGAGATAAGAGCTGAGATGGTGGAGCTTTAGTCATGGGTGGGACCACACCTTGACCAGGACATTTTGTCATGCATGCCACTTGCCGCCTCCTCAAACCTCTACTCAACCTCATGTAAGGACAGAAGATGGACTTGGGGTGCTGGGGAGCAGGGTCGCTGGACATTCTTATTGGCTCCTCTTGCCACTGTGGCTACATTGAGTACATCTTCTTGGTTTTCCCTTGTGATTCTCTGTTTAGTTGGCCTCCTGAAGATGGATAGCAGCTTGTTAGAGCTGCCAGGACCCAGATTCTGCCCCTGAAGACTCTGGTAACAACATGGGCAGCCCGAGATACTTAGCTTTACAAGGAACCAAGAACTTAACACATCTTCAGTTTCCATCATAAGGATTAGTTATGGCAAGAGCTCAAGAAAACAGAGTGAGAATCCTTATATACCAGTCCTTAGAATGAGATAAGAATGAGCAGAAACAGTATTTTAAAAAGAATAACATCAGTCTTCTAGAAATAATTTTGAATTAAAGAAAAATGGCTGAGAAACACTTAAAGAAATACTCAACATCTTTAGTCACCAGGGAAGTGCAAATCAAAATTACTTTCAGATTTCACCATACACTAGTCAGAATGTCCCAAGATTAAAAAAAAGACTTCATGCTGACAAGGGTGTGGAGTGAGGGGAACACTCATCCAGTGTTGCAGTGTGGGTAGTAGCACAAACTTGTAAGGTCACAATTGAAATCAGTGTGGTGGTTTCTCAGGAAACGGACTAGATCTACCTCAAGATCTAGGGATACTACTCTTGGGAATACACCCAAAGGACTATCCATTCTACCACAGAGACATGTGCTTATCCGTGTTAATTGCTGCTCTATTTATAATAGCCAGAAATTGGAAACAACATAAATGTCCATCAACAAATGAATGGGTCAGGAAAATGTGACACATTTACACAATGGAGTATTATTCAGCTGTTAAAAATGAAAACCCCAGCTAGGGGTGGCAGCAGTGCACACCTTTAATCCCAGCACTCGGGAGGCAGAGGCAGGCGGATTTCTGTGAGTTCAAGGCTAGAGTGAGTTTCAGGAAAGGCACAAAACTACACAGAGAAACTCTGTCTCGAAAAACCGAGAAAAAAAAAAAAAAAAAAAAAAAGAAAGAAAGAAAACCCTGTGGTTTGCAACTGTGACCTGCCTGTAAGATATGCTGGTTTCACCAGGGCACAAATACTATGGGAGGAACCAACCACTCTCCAATTGGATTTAATATCACCTCCACAAGATAGAGCCCATTCCTGACACTGCTAGGGTAGCCAAGTAACCTAAGACTGGATAGGCCACGGGGCTAGGGGAAAACCAAATGCTCAAATTGTTCTGCTGAAGGATCACAGCAGTTAAACGACTCCTAATGGCAATCTTCTGTACACATGCATCAGGATCTTGCTCAGCTGTCATCAGAGAAGTTTGCTCTTGCAGTAGATGGGAGCTAATACTACCCACAAGTAGACAATACGCAGAAAGTGAGAGGGATTGGATCAGTCAGTCCTAAATGGGATGTCTTCAGAGAACCCCTCCCCCCAGGACTCGGGGAATTATGGGGAAGAGCAGGCAGAAAGAGTGTAAGTGCCAGATGGGGTAGAAGACACCAAGGAAACTGCATCTTCCAGACACAACAGGACTGATAGACATATGAACTCACAGAGACTGTGGCAGCATGCACAGGGCCTGCACAGGTTCAAGTCAGATGGGATCCCAGTGCTGAGAGGGGGAAGTGGACATGGGCTCCCACCCCTAACCAAGAAACTATCTGCAATTGACACCCATTTGCAAAGGTAAAATTAATTTTAATAAAACAGAAAAAAAAGACAAGTCTTAAATGGGATGAATGCAAAAGTATCTGTAAGATTTGTACTGCTGCAGCATGGATCCTGCATGGTTTCCTAAGACCCAGGCTACACACTTGCTCATCAGAGGTGGCGAATGTTCAAGAGGCCTAGAGGGAGGTCTTCAGCTCACTGGGCATATGCCTGTGAAGGACACCATGAGACCCCTTTCTTCTCTTTTTGATTTGGGTTTATACCCTGGCTATGAGATGAGCAGCTTTACTCTGCCCTCTGCTTCTATCTTACCACAGGTTCAAAGAAACAGGGATAATCCAGTGCAGACTGGAACCTTTAAAGCCATACATCAAAAGAAAAACTTTTCTTTTTTATAAGCTGATTACAGAGGCACTTGTTATAGTGACAGAAACTGACAATGCATCAGGCCCCATTTAATAAACAGAATAAAAATTAAAGAAAAGACAATCTTCAAAATTTCCAGAAAAAGATTGTTTTTAAAGATCTGCTCACAATAAAAATGCTGGCTCGGCTACACAGAGAAACCCTGTCTCGGAAAAACAAACAACAACAACAACAACAACAACAACAAAAGCTGGCTTGGGTGTAACTCACTTGGCTGAGTGCTTACCTATTTTGCTTCGAGCCCTGGGTTTGATTCCCAGCACCACAAAAACTAGGATTGGAGACTTATGTTTGTAATACCAGTATGTGGGAGGTGGAGACAGGAGGATCAGGAATTCCGTGTTTTCCTCTGCTACATACCAAGTTTGAGGCCAACTTGGGCTACATGAGTTCATGTCTCAAAACAAGCAAACACAAAACAAAGATGTCTAATTAAATCCTGAGTTGCAAGAATGGATAAAGACTAAAAAGTGATTTTAAAAATCACTGCCTGGAGGGCCAGGACCCCAAGGCTGGACAGCCCAGAGACCTAGGATAGAACCAAACATGACTGACAATAAGAAAACAAGTCAATGGAAAGATTGCTGATGATATTCTGCTAAACTCATATTGTTGACCAGCCCAATTGTCAAAGAGGCTTCACCCAGCAACTGATGGAAACAGATGCAGAGACCTACAGCCAAACACAGGCAGAGCTCAGGGAATCCTGTGGATGAGGGGAAAGGATTGTGGGAGCCAGAGGGGTCAAGGACAGCACAAGAAAACCCATAGAACCAACTAACCTGGGCTTACAGGACCTCACAGAGACTGAACCGACAATCAGGGAGCCTGCATGGGACTGACCTAGGCCTGTTGCACATATGTTAGAGTTGTGTAGCTCGGTCTTTGTGTGGGACTCCTAACAGTGGGAGCAGGGGCTATCTCTGACTCTATCATCTGCTTTTGGGACCCTTTCCTCCTGCTGGGTTGCCTTGCCCAGCCTTAATAGGAGAGGAGGTGCCTAGTCTTGTTGCAACTTGATGTACCATGGCTGGCTGATATACATGGGAAGCCTGCCCATTTCTGAAGAGAAAGAGGAGACGTGGATGGGAAGGAGTCAGGGGGAGGGACTGGGTGAGAGCAGGGAGGGGGAGAAAACATGATTGGGCTGGAAAATATAGTTAATAGAAAAAACACACAATAAAAACAAACAAAAATGAACATTTTGATACCATTTGAGTTTAAATGTAGTACGTTCCTACTCTAAAAGAGGGGCTTGTGTATCAGTGAGTGCTCTTGGCTGCAAATGTGAAACATGATCTCTGAGTTTTATAAGCTTAAAATCTGAAGGTATTATTAAGTATAGAGGCTTGGACTGACAGTGACGTCCTGGACCAAGCACCAGGGGGCTACAGAGGGATGAAGGGCACACTCTCCAGCCTACTGCATACACTTACTGAGTTAGACTCCCAGCCACTGTGCCTTCCTTCAGCCACTTAAGTTATACCCATGGGATACAATTTGCTGGCCTTCAGAAATAAAGGTTTTCAGCTTTGGCTTCCACGTGGAAAGTGACAGCATTCTCTCCCAGAATCCCACAGTGGAAGATTCACCAGATGATTTAAGATGCTGGTGGGAGTGGATGCTGGGTGGTGAGTAGGCAGAAACCAATCAGTGATCCCCACTGACCTCACATTTGCCAATGTATGACCCATCTTTACATATTCATCCTGTGGAGTGTACCTCCCCTAAAGGAGTAAGATAGATCTATAAAATTAAGTGCGCATAGTGAGACCAGTTCTCTGAACATCCACTAGAGCAACTCCATGTTCAGCAAGTGATGTTTTAGTTGGCCCATGTATCCAACTGCAGGACAAGAAGCCATCCTTTCCATGGTGTGATGATGTTTTCCAAGACCAACAGAATCAGCCAAAGATGGAGTGCATACAAACCTTTCCAAAGGTTTGGCTTGATTTGTCTGTCCTAGTGTCTGAGCAATGGACACATTTAAGGCTTTCCTACTATGTATCACTCTGAACCCAGGTTTGCATGAACCCCATGGCAGACTCAGAGCCATGTGAAATAGGAGCTTGCAAGTGTGTGTGGAGGGCTTATTACTTTAGGAAAATGAAGCTCTATGTAGTCTTCTATGCCCGGTAAACTCATTTTACTTCTCAAGAATGAGCGCTCCTTTTGGGCGCTGATGCTGTCCATACCAGGGGAAGTGTTAGTTTTACATCCTTTAAAAACAAGTCATGCAGAGGTGTGTCTAGTCATCTGACATTGCCGCATGACATCATCTCCGTTGCATTCACAGCGGCGCTGGGATGCATGGGGCCTACCACACGCAGGTTGGCCATAGCTGACAAATCTAGTCCATTTCTAAAGACATTCCCAGGTAGCAGTGGGCTTGTTCAGAGTCAACAGTCAGGATCCTGGCTTGGGGCTTCAGTCAGGATTTCAGACATGAATGCTGGAGCCTTAAAGTAGTTCCCACAGTTGTTCTTTGGGCCTCTTAGTCTGATGCTATCCCACTAAGCCTTATCTAAACTGCACATTCATGGGAAAGTAAGAGTTCTTACCCTTTCAAAAATCCTCTAAACACTGAGTGAGGTCAGCAGAATGAGTGCTATCATCTCTGAAAGCCGAGCTCAGAGCCTCTGGGACATAAGGCAAGTGTTTTAGGAATCGTCAATTAGATCAGCTGATGGATATTGCACATTCCCTTTTCACGTCTCAGCTTCTGGATTCAGGGCACTTGGGATGTGGGAGAAAGCACTGTCATGTTATGCAGTGTTTACCAGTTCAGGTAACTGTAAGCAAGGGCCCAATGTTTAAAATTACAGCATGCATTGTGAGCATTTCAGAGTTCTATAAAGCCAGTTATGTCTGGTTAACAAGGAGACGCTACATGTAAATTTGGCAGACATTAAGCAGTGCCTTATTTCTTCCCTTGTCAACTAAAGTTCCTTAAGGGCAATGCTTCAGCAGTGCCATAGTGGGATAAGAAGATGTCTGTTATCCTGGAGAGCCAGATTGCTGAAGAGGTATGGGAAAGATTCCAAACTCATTGACTGCTGAGTTCTTGTAGAAGAGTCTCCCATTTTCTCTTCATTCAAGGGAACAATGCTTCATTGTGATGGCTGAAGAGAGGCTTCTATTTCCTAGCCCAAGTCTCCCACTGCCCCCATACAAACAAACATGGCCTTATTGGGTTGCTTAACTATATTGCTCCAAAACAGTCCTGTTCAGTTAAGAATCTCATTACTGTGTTCAGAACATAGGGCTACCCTGTGGCTGTCTGGCACTCACTGGGATACTAACAGCCTGTCTTTGCCATTTTCTTTTGGTTTGGATGCTCTGGGGTCTTTGAATTTATTAGATTCTTCATATCAGTAGTGACTCAACCATTCAAAATTTTACGAAGAATTTGCTTTTGGGTGATGTGATGGCTATTTTTTGGTTGTCAGCTTGACTACATCTGGAGTTAACTAAAACCCCAAAATGGAGGGAACACCTGTGAGGGATTTCTGCTTACTGTGAAGTGGGAAAATCTACTTCTAATCCAGATTTTTGAGGTAGGAAGACACACTTTTAATCCAGA
This sequence comes from Onychomys torridus, assembly GCF_903995425.1. Classification (NCBI taxonomy): domain Eukaryota; kingdom Metazoa; phylum Chordata; class Mammalia; order Rodentia; family Cricetidae; genus Onychomys; species Onychomys torridus. The sequence continues at coordinate 11,899,714 of NC_050444.1, forward strand.
CCTTTAATCCAGACCTAATCTGGGCCATGCCCTCTGCTGAATGCCTAAATAAGGACATGGAAGAAGGAAGCTTTTGCTCTTTGCCTGCATGCTCTTACCTTGCTAGCAAGTGTATTCCTTTGCTGGTATTAGAGCCTACTTCTTTGGGACTCCAGCATATATAGAAGACCAGATGAGGCATCCAGCCTTATACACGGAGCAGCTATTGGATTCTTGGACTGTCCTTTCATAGCCAACCATTGTTGGATTAGTTGGACCCTCCTTCCCCCTCACTCCTTCCCTTTCTCTTCCTCTCTTTCCCTCTCTCCTCATCCTCCTCCCTCTGGATGTGTGTGTGTGTGTGTGTGTGTGTGTGTGTGTGTGTGTGTGTGTGAGAGAGAGAGAGAGAGAGAGAGAGAGAGAGAGAGAGAGAGAGAGGAGAGAGAGAGAGAGAGCCCAAGGCTTCTTGTAGATGTTAAGGTCATTTTAAAATACAGGGCCTTGGTGAAGTGATGAGGTTTAAATAAAATCATTACATAGAGCCTCCATGATTAAATCTTGGTGGATTTATTCAAAGAGTGTGAGAAATCAGAGTGACAGACAAATATATGTGGGATGTCTCTTGTCGTGTGATTCTGTGCTATTAATGGACTCATCCAGAAATGTTATCACAATGTCAGGCCCTAGGCATCATCCTGCCTTTGGTATTTCATAATAGCCACACAAAGATACTGGATACAATCTGTCACTGCAGTTTTCATAGAGAACTCAGAGCTGTGGGGTTGGAACAAATACTGCAGACCAGCTACTTCTTACAGTTCTCAGCTCAAAGTGGCCAGTTTAGGACCAAACACTCAAACTACATACTGTTCCAGATTGTGGAAACAGAATTTTTGACTCAATGGCTGAAAGGACCAAGCAGATGCGGTAAGAGGCTGCTCAGTCTTCTCTCAGAGATCAGGTCTCAATTTCAGTTTCCTGAGACTTGAGCAAGCAATTTCTGGGAGGGCTGTGAACAAAAGACTTAGTCCTTGCAGTAGCTCCCTTTCTGCACGTACTCTGACTGCTCAAGGTTCAGCCAATTGTTTACTGTCTGGGACCCCTCACCAGCTTAGAGCTATGTGCATGGGTCAATGTAAACATGTGAGGCCAGCCAGACTCCATGGCAGCTCAAGGACAGAGCTTGGGACTTGTCCAGGTCTGCCTCCAAATGGATAACTGTAACCCCCAACTAACTCTAGCCAATTAAAAGTTACTAACATGATTGTCACTTGCATAAACCAATCCTGCGTCTGTTCCTATGAAGTCTGTAGACCCCTAAGACCCCCTTGCTTTAAAGACCCTGCCCCATCACTACTCGGGGTTTCTCCTGCTCTGCTGCTGCGTCAGATGGACGGAGAGTGCTGAGTTAACTTGTAACAATACAAAGACTCTTGGCTTTTGCATGGGATTCAGCCTCTTGGTGGTCTTTGGGGGACTCTGGGTAAAACATGGCCACAAGATAGAAACCCTGCTGAGAAGTCAAGGCAGGTTCCCAGAAATGTTACATTTAAGTGGAAAACTGCTTTGGCTTTTAAATTATGAACATAAGAAAATTCTAGAATTCTGTGTAATTTAGAGAAGACTGTAGAAGGTTCCAGTGTAGTATCTTGTTATCTTGTTTAGTCATTCATATTCTGCAATACTGTCAATTTAGCATTATCTTTGAGTATTTCAAAACTATTTTTTGTTGTTAATCAAGAACAATTTTAGCCAGTTGATGGACTCTCCTTTACAAGGAGGCTTTCCCCATCTTTGCACATTCAACGCTGCATTAAGTGCTCTATGTGTTTAAACTTCCCCGTTTGCTGGGATGTTGTCATTGTTTCTGTCAGTGAAATTTCATCTCTGCCTGGCAGCATTACTTCTTAGGTGGCTCATGGCTTGTTACCTCATTTTCTACACATCCTGCTTCCTCTACATCTGCTGGCATCTACTCAGACTCTGCCTTCCTCCTTTCTAGCATCCTCAGTTCAGCTCTTCTGCCTCACCTTATCCTGTTAAACTACTGACCAGTCAATTTCTTTATTAAACCAACCAGAGTGACAAATCTTCACAGTATACAAAGAAATTATTCCACAGCACATTTCAGTGTTTAAAAGCCCATAGAAGTCTCAGATGTTTCCCGTGTGTGTGTGTGTGTGTGTGTGTGTGTGTGTGTGTGTGTGTATGAATTTCTAAACCGTTTTAGTAGATAAAGAACACGGAGCCAGATATAGGGTTGAAAACCTGAGAAATCAGGGAACTAGGGAATGCCACAGCTAACCTTACCTCACCAACTCCACATCCTATCCTATCACTTGGGAGGCAGGGATCTGTCTGGATCTCTGTGAGTTTAAGGCCACACTGGGAACAGGGCCGAGGGTGGTGGCACATGCCTTAAATTCCAACACTAATTAACCATGAAGGTCTGGAGGTCTGTACAGAAAGATAGGAAATGACAGAGCTGGGCAGAAAGAGGAAGTGATGTAGCTGGACAGAGAGAGCAAATCAGATGGCAGAACAAGGCATATAGGCGTGGGCAGACAGGAAGTATCTCGGTTTTGGAAGCTGTGGAGTTGGTCAGGTGAGGTTAGCTGTGGCTATTCCTACTCCTCTGATCTCTCTCAGGTTTTCACCCCTATACCAAGCTCCATGTTTTCTATTAATAAAAATTTGTCTACAGAAGATGGAAACATCTCCCATGGTCATGAATTGGTAGGATTAACATAGTAAAAATGGCCATCCTATCAAAAGCAATCTACAGATTCAATGCAATCCCCATCAAAATTCTAACACAATTCTTTATGGACCTTGAAAAGACAATTCTCAGCTTCATATGGAAAAATTAAAAACATAAAACAAAACAGGATAGTTAAAACAATCTTGAAAAATAAAAGAACTGCTGGAGGTATCACCACCCCTGATTTCAAGCTGTACTACAGAACTATAGTAGTAAAAACCCACATGGTATTAGCATAAAAACAGACATGTTTATCATTGGAAACAAATTGAAGACCCAGACATAAATCCACACACCTATGTACTCCTGAGTTTTGGTAAAGAAACCAGAAATACACACTGGAAAAAAGAAAGCATCTTTAACAAATGGTCCTGGTCAAACTGGATATCTGCATGTAGAAGAATGCAAATAGATTTATACTTATCACCCTGCAAAAAACTCAAGTGAATCAAAGACCTCAACATAAAACCAGATACACTGACCTTGTTAGAAGAGTACATGGGGGACAGTCTTGAATGCACTGCACAGGGGAAGACTTTCTGAACAGACAGCCAATAGCTCAGACACAAGACCAACAATAATAAATAGGACCTCATGAAACTTAAAAGCTTCTGTAAGGCAAAAAGACCATAGTCAATGGGACAGAAATGGTAACTTACAGAGTGGGAAAAGTTTGTTTTTTTTTTTTAACCAACTTCACATCTAATAAAGGACTAATATCCAAAATATATGAAGAACTTGAGAAATTATATGCCAAAAAGAAAAAATAATAATTCAATTAAAAATGGGGTACAGATCTGAACAGAATTCTCAACAGAGGAATCTCAAATGGCTGAGAAACTCTTAATGAAATATTCAACATCCTTAACCATCAGGGGAATGCAAATCATAATGACTTTGATATTCCATCTTACACCTGTCAGAATGGATAAAATCCATAACACAAGTAACAGCTCATGCAGGTGAGGATGTAGATAGAGCAAGGGGAACACTCCTCATTGCTGGCAGTAGTGCAGACTTGTACAACCACAATGGGAATCAATCTATCTCAAGACAAAGTTATACCATATACCCAAAGGATACTCTATCTCACTATTTGCTCAATTCTGCTCATTGTGGCTTTATTCAAAATAGCCAGAAACTGGAAACAACCTTGATGTTCCCTCATCCAAAAATGGATAAAGAAAATGTGATACTTTTACACAATGGTGTATTACTTAGCTGTTAAAAAAAATGACATCATGAAATGTGCAGACAAATGAATGGTACAAGAAAAATGCATCCTGGATGAGGTAACCCAGACCCAGAAAGACAAATATGGTATGCACTTACTTATAAATGGATCTTAGCTGTTAAGTAAATGATAACCAAGCTACAATCCATATACCCAAAGAGACTAAATAAAGAGGAAATGTCTAGGGGAGATGCATAGATCTCCCCCAATAAAGCAGAAAAAAATAGATTTTGTGACTGGACTAGGGGTAGATGGGGAAGGAGCTGGAGGGATCAGGTTGGGGGTAGGGAGATGGGATGGGGGAACAGAGTGCTAGGAGAGACAACTGGATTGGGGGATATGGTGATACTTTATCTGTACTGAAATGTGATTTTATTTGTATGTTAATAATGCCTGGGGGTCAGAGCTAATAGCAAGCCATAGCAGATGCCAAGTGGTGGTGGTGCACACTTTTAATCCCAATCACATGACAGGCAGATCTCTGTGTGGTCAAGGATACAGCCAGCATGGAGACACATGCCTTTACTCTCAATACCAACCATAGAAGACCTGGAGGTCTGTACAGACAGGCAGTGATGAGGAGGTCATGTGGTTGGGTTTACAACCAGTGAGAAGGCAGAACAGAAAGTCAATAAAAAGGACAGACACACAGGAAGTAGGTCTCTTTTTGAGGGGAAGGACTACAGTGACAGCTAAGGGTAAGAAGGCGGTTTTAAGTCTCAGCTCTCAGCTACTGCTCTGACCTCTTGGGCTTTTAACTCTGCATTTGGCTCTGTGTTTCTTATTTAATAAGACCCTTACACCTACAGGGGATGGCACAGAACTTGTGGGAGTGGCCAACTAATGATAGATTTAACTTGAGGCCTATGCCAAGAGAGGGAGCTCATGCCTGGCACTGCTTAGATGACCAGAAACCAGAGACTGGATAGCCCAGAGACCTAGGGTAGAACTAAACACTACAGGTTTAAACACACAAACAAACAAAAGATTCAATGAAATGATTCCTAATGATAGTCTGATATACTCTTAGATCAGTGCCTTAGAGTCAGACATCATCAGAGAAGCTTCATCCAGCAGCAGATGTGAGCAGATGCAGTGACCCACAGACAGACATCTAAATTGGAGGTATTTATTGGGTCCTTCCCCTCAGAGATCCGGGGATCATGCAGAAGAAGGGCAAAAAGACTGTAGGAGTCAGAGGAGATGAAGGACACCAGAAGAACATGGCCCACTGAATCAACTAAGCAGGGCTCACACAGGCTCACAAAGACTGAAGTAGCAAGCACAGGGCCCACACCTGGTGTCATTCTTGTGGAGCTTTGAGAATAGTGGAGGAATTTCTCCTTTTGCATTCACTGGTCTTTGAAAATAGTTTTTGTCCCCAAATGTTTTTATTTTCCTTGAGATGTTGTAAGTTACTACAACACAAAGTATTATTCACCTACTGCCTACCACTCTACTCATATCAGCACATTTGGGCTTATCTACAATGTCACCTTCCCTGAGCGTGAGTATTTAAAATTGTTCATAGTTGGCTACTGGAATCAGGAAAAGCTGACGACAACCACTGTTAGATTCTTCCCTTGCCCAGGTGCATACCCGCACATGCGCAGTCCAGGAGTAAGCAAAAGGTCTTGTGTCTTACATCATCAGTGTGCGCTGGCAACTATGTGTATGTGGTGTGGTCATGTAATCATCGCATGCGTGGTGTAGCTCCATACTGGGAGCCCTTAACAGCTGGACGCAGACCCCACCCTCTCTCTCTGCTCTGCTCCCTCTCCCCCCAGCCCACCATCTTTCTCTCTCTTTCCTCTCCAGGCCTGGCTCCCCACCCCCACCCCCTTTCCTCCTAATAAAGCTCTGAATACTGATACTGGGTTCTGATCGTGACTGTGACCTTTCCGCCAGTAACCAGCACCACTTAACATTCATTTCAACCACCGAGACATAGTAACAGCCATAAGAAACCCTGGACTTAGCACCAGCAAGATTTATAGCATGAGCTGGTACATTTGCCCCATTACCATTTATATGTTAACCAGGGAAAGGGATTTGGTCCCTAAAGTGAGTCACCATGACCTTAGTTGTCTGCCTTAGGAACACCTGATTGTTAGTACTGGTAGCACCCCAGTGAACTGTACCTGGCATTGGTAGTCTCAAGAATTCCCTCCTACAGTAACTCTGGGCCATACGGTTTGGCCCATTGAACATTATTAAGCAGAGCTTTAAAAACCATTTGTATAAGGTGTGGTCTTGGAATAGTTATTGTAGCCATGAAGCACTCTGTAAAGGGGTTTCTCCAATTGTTGGAGAAACTGAGTGAAGTGAAAGATGGCTGGCTGTCATTGTTTTTTGCAACACGGGTGTGTGGGTTCATGTGGATCCATGGAAAGAATACTCAGGGACACTTTAAGAATAAATTTAGCCTTTGGTGGCTTTAGTGGGGGGTCCAGCCTCGAAAGACTGAAGCACTTTCCCTTTGCCTAGGGCATTTTTATTTCTCTCTATTTACAGTTTAGCCAGTTAGATTCCATACCTTCAAAGCAACCTGAAAGGTCCTAGAGATAAAATGCCAAGTGCAAATTCCTTGATTTCTCAGGTACCACGGGTTTCCAGGTTTCCTGAACTAAGTTTTGCATAGGCCTTGTCCCTTGGGAGACTCTCAGACAAGACTCACAAAGGGCAATAAGAGAAACAAAAGGTGTGGCTAAACAAAGGAAGGATTAGGGCTAGGTGCTGCTCCCTGCAGCCAGCCTAAGAGAAGCTCAGCAGGAATGCAGCCACAGCTGACAAGACAACACAAACAAAGCTAAAAATAAACAACCAGCAGCACTCTGAGTGATGTGGGGCAGCTATTACACACAGCCTTTGCAAAAACACCCAGCGAATGAGTCAAAGGTGGGAGATAACAAGTGTTTTAAGCCATGAAATTAGAAAGTGGTTTAATCGTATACCGGAGTTCCATGTTGTGTCAGATATCCTGAAAGAATACTCTGAGTAATTAAGTTGATGATTTCTCAGAGCCAGATTTCCTATTATTAGCTTGACATTTAGGGTTCTAAAATACACTGGTTAAGGGGACAGAGATGTGGGTTTCCATCAGTTCTCCGAGGGATAAAGTGAATAAACCAAGAAACGGCTGAGAAAGAAAGCACAGACCTGCCCGGTCTGTCTTTTTCTGGGAACTTCATTTTGCCTTTAAGAGCAATCCACTCAGAACAGGCTAGCTTGGGGCTGGAGAGAGGACTCAGTCCCAGTCCGTCAAGTGCTGCTCACACTTGGGGACCTCAGTTTAATCCCCAGCATCCATGCAATTGTTGAGGGCTGCAGTGCACATGTATCCCATTGCTGGGAAGATGGAGAAAGGATCCCTAGGGCTTGCTGGCCAGCCAATCTTGTCCAAATTGGTGAGCTCCAGGTTCAGTGAGCGACCCTGTCTCAAAAGCTAAGGTGAAGGGTGGTTGAGGAAGACATTCAACTTAGACCTCCGGTCTTCACACATACTGATACACAAAGAATAGGTTAGCCTGTGATGCTGTGGTGAACAATCCTAATACTTAACCATTTAAAATCATAAAGGTCTGTTTCTCATGCATGTCTGTCTGCATGCATGAGAAACTGTAAGTGGTTTAATGGTACAGATTAGGGCATCATGGCTGTCTACATCATGACTGGAATTGCCAGTCTACTACAGGGAAATGTTAAAGATTACTCTTTAAAACTTGCTTGGGGATTTTACAAAACAAAGTATCACATGTATGAGTCTAAAATTTAAAGGGGCAAATTAGTGTAATCACTATGCCAGGAGGAAAGAAATAAAACAATTTTTAAAATGTTAAGATTTATTTTAGTAATTACTTACATATATGTGTGCATGAATGTATGTTCACACATGCATGCTGGTACTCACAGAGACAAAAGAGGGAATCAGATCCCCTGGAGCTGGAGTTAGAGGTAGTGATGAGCTGCCTGACGTTGGTGTTCGAACTGAACCCAGGTCCTCTGGAAGAGCCGGTGTCTGTAACCACTGGGCCGTCTCCCCAACCCCCTATAACATTTAAAACCATTACTAACAAGCATGAGCAAACACCAAGCCCTCAACTCACTTCCTATAAGGCTGGATATCTGATGCTTTGACACACCTTGGCATATGCTCTTCCCCTCTAGACACTTCCACTATGATGCTGAAACTTGTCAGGATGAAGAGTTTAGTGAATACACTTTGCAAAATGATGCGCAAGGGTACAAATGAACTTGTGTATCTTTCAGACTTCACATAGATCGCTGCATACACTCTCAGAGCTGCACATAGTGATACAAGGAATATTGGCACAGAAACAGAAGAATAGGGGATGGCAACAGAACTTCAGAACTTGTGACTAAAGCCATTAAATAACATTTGGAATTCACAATGAGACCATTCTTTGCTGTCCTGGGTCTCAACTGAAGATGGAAGGACAGCAGGGCAAGAGCAGTGTTGAGTTATGGTCAGTTTCCTCATTTTCTGTCCCTAGTCTCATGTCTTTGACTTCACCTGTTGATTTTGAAACCTTGCAAGTGTACAGTCTATGCTCTGCTTTTGATAGTATATACAGATTCTATATCCTAGGTTTAAAATTTTTGTTTTGTTTTAGGAGAGGTCTTGTTGGGTAACCCAGAATGGTGTCAAATTCACTATGTATACAAGTCTAGCAGTGATCCTCCTGCCTCCGCCTACTGAATGCTAGGATCATAGGCATGTGCCTTATATTTAATATTTTTAAAGGAAACCTGATCTAACTGTCCACTAAGATGGTTTGATGTGATCTTTAGGTAAAGAAAGTGAAGCCTGTGAGGTTGAAAGTATTCTGGGGTGTTGTGCATCTTATGATTCTAGAAATAAGGAGGTCTGAATTGGAACCTAGATTTCTCAATTCTAGAAAACAAACAAACAAAAACCCTGGACTCTTCTCAACTTAATGTATTGGGATAAGTGTTAAACGTTTCTGAGGCCCAGCTTCCTTCTCTTTCTCTAATACTGATATCTACAGTAGTGACACCACAGAGTTAGAATTAAATGAGAACAAAGTCACCCTTCTGTACTCGAACATTCCATACCTACGGATTCGATCTACCACTGATTGGGGAGGAGTGTATATATGTACATTTTTCCTTTCTTATTTCCAAAATAATGCAGTATAACAACTATTTCTATAGCGTTTACTTTATATCCGGTATTAAAAGTAATCTAGAGGTAATTTAAGGAATATAGGAAAGGTGTGTAGATTGTATTAAAATGCTGCACCATTTGACATAAGGAATTCGACAATCAAGGGCATCCTCGAACTCCCTTCTCACCCTTCTACTGAGGAGCTGTGTGCCTGAAAATCTTTGACCACACCACCTGTCTCCAAGCAATTGATGCATTAATACTGCAAAAGGGGCTTCTTGTAACAGAACCTCGAATAACCCCGGGCCCCGTCTCCTGATTTCTTGATATTTTTCCCATCGTGTCACGAAGAATGTTTCTTGCAACAGAGCGCGAAAAACGTTGGGCCCACTGCACAGACTTCCCTCTCCCAGGGAAAGTCTCCCAAAGTGAGGTCCCGGGCTTTCAGAGCTGCGCCTGCGCGTGCGCCCTCCCTCGCGCCTGCGCACAAGCCCGAGCGCCCTCTAGGGCTTTCCCGGAAGGCGGCGGTGCGCTCTCGGGTCTAAATGGCCAGCCGGCCACTCGGTAAGTGACTGCGTCCTCCTTGGTGGCTATCCAGGGCCGGGTTGGTGTCCCCAGCGCCTCGCTCCCCTTCTGCTCTAGCCAACGAGTCAGCCTTCGTAAGGCCGTGGCGGCCCAGTCCGGCGACGAGGACAGGATCGCTGAGCCATCCCGGCCTGGGCAGCCCGAGGCTTGGTGCTCCGCCGGGGAGCCCGCCGTGGCTCGGCCTTCGGGGAAGTGGAGTGAGTGGATGTCTGCCGCGGTGGGCCGAGGAGCACCTGGAGTCCGACGCCGTGCTCTGCGGTGGCTGTCTAAATCCTACCGCCGGTGTTTCTTCTCTTCACGCTAGTGGTCGGAGCAAATTGCAGTTGAGCCCGCATTCCGCCCCTCGAGCCTCTGTCAGAATCCAGAGAAAGGTTTCAGGTTAACCTTGTATCTGGAACGTGAACTGGAGCTGCAGAGCTGGAAGGATTTTTATCTAACGTATGCACGAGAACAAATTGGTCATGGGATAGAATGCCAGAATATGTTAGACAAAGTTCACTTCAAGTAGTAGGCCCCCATCCCCTATATTTAAAGCTAATTTCTGCCCTCTGGCGGTATAAATTGGAATAGCCTTTAAAAAACAACACTGGTCCGCCTTCTCAGAGTCCCCAGAAATTGTGAAATTATTAATTTCACCCGCTTGACAAATTCTTAAAGAGCCTTACTAAATTTAAGGGATTCTGCTTCGGTGTTTTTGTTTGGTATTGATTTCAACAGAGCTCGGATTGGCTCCATTCTATAAGCCTGCTTCTTTTTCTGAAATAGGTTTTTAATCCAGCACATGTGGAAAGGGTGAGCGGAGTAGTGCCTGGCTCATTCTAAGTGTTAGGTGAATATTAACCGTTACCATAATTACTGCTAATCGTGTTTACAGTTTATCTCCTACACATTTGTTTTTAGATTTTTTTTTTTTTTACTCTTTTATATTTGTATCATTTTTTTGAGCCAGGGTGTCATGTAGCTCGCGCTGGTTTGACACTGAACTTCGGATCCTTTTCTCTCCCCCTCAGAATGCTGGAATTGCAGGTGTACACCACCACACCCAATTTATGTGCTGCTGGAGATGGAACCCAGGGCTTTATGCATGCTAGGTGGTCACTCTACCACCCACTGGAGCTCCATCAGTAGCCTGTTACAATTTTAAATCTCTTAAAGACAGTTTCACACACGACACTTAATTTCTAAAGCTGGAGGAAGCCATATAATAATCTGTACTAAGGAGTAGGAAGGAAGAGAGTTTGCCTCAGAAAACTAAAGGGGGAAAAACCTGCAGTCCCAGTCCATGCTTTTAACCCCAGTGCTGGAGAGGTGGGGACAGGTGAATCCCTGGGGCCCAGAGGCCAGTCAGCTGAGGGGACTTTCACAGGGATGGGAACAACAACAGAGAGCCAGAAATGGAAAAAAGGAACTAATATCCTCTGGCAATCACACCTGTGCTCCCCCACCCTTCACATTTTAAAAAGAAGGCGTAGGCTTGCTCCACTTCTTTGTCTGTACCACATCTGTTCTGTCAACATCAGGCACTGTCCTGCTTCCTTTGCCTCGTCTAGCTTACCCTTCTTGGGCTCAGACTTGTTCCTCAAGACTTGTGAGATGTTTTTGTTTTGTTTTTGCATAGGGTATTTTGCATGCTAGGCATGAGCTTTAAGGCTGAGCTGCATTCCCAGCCCCTATTCATTATTATTATTATTATTATTATTATTATTATTATTATTATTATTATTTGTTTAGATAAGGTCTGGAATTCACACTCTTACTGTGTCAGCTTCTTGAGTGCTGAGATTACAGGTATGCTCTGTTACATAAGAATTTAAAAACAGAATGGATTTCTTTATCCGTGTTCAAATACCAATTTCTTTGATGGGTAGTTAGCTGTTGGGAGGAGGAAAGTAGGCTTCTTTTTATAAATTCATTAATATTTAAATGATAACTGATGCTGTAAATGTTTTTCTAGAAATAAGTATATTTTACAGATGAACTAAAAATTTTAGAATTAGAAGTTTGCCACCTAGCCTGATTCTCTCATAGCTCCACTCAATTTGAAAAGAAAAATTAATTTCTGCAACTACAACTATTCCTGCCCTTCCAGTTCTGATGACAGCAAGTGATGTAAGGGCAGAGGGCCTGGCTTTGAGGACCTGAAGTGACAGGAAGTATTCCTGTGAATATTAGGCCCTTTTAGTTTTGAGCTCACAATTTTCTCCCATGACGCCATAGGTGAAATAATTATCTACATTGTATATGAAGGGAAATTGCTTCTTAGGTTTATAAGAGTACTAGCTATTTGCCTATCGATGCATTCAACTAATATAAGTGGATTGTAGCAACTGACAGTGTGGCAATTCCAGTTGCAGTGTCAAGCAAGTGGCTGGATCGTTTTTGGAAACGGTATCATAATGCTGCAGGATTCAATAAACAACAGACAGGGTGAGGGAGTATCTGTTTTCTGTCATCCTCTTCCTCTCCTTGTTCTTCCCAAATGCAGTACTTTAAAGAATTATTTTAGTTTCTGTGAATCATATTTAAAATTAAGCTATTTTATTATTAAGTTTGTGTTCTTTGAGAAGAGGCTAAAGTCCTAAATGTTTGCTCTTAACATCTTTATGGGCTTTCTTAAAGCTTCCTAATTTGCCACAAACTTCACTTTGTGGTCTAGAAATGAAAGCGTCAGTAAACCTTAGGGGCCCTTACAATAATTTTAGGTTCTTCACGTATTTTAAAAAATATTTAATCATTTTCATATATACCAGGGTTTGCTTGTGAAGGTCAGAGAAGGGCTTCTGGGAGTCCTTCCTCTGTGGGGTCCGGGATCACTCATGCAACAAATGCCTTCCCCTGCCAAGCCGTCGCATTGTGTCTAGTTACTTTAATACTTTGATCTCAGACCAGAAGAGATGTGGCCCACTCATTTTTTCAAGGACAAGATATTTTAAATATTTTCTGAGTTGGTTCAAGTGAAATAGTGATTTTTGTCTAGTGGCTTTAAAAGGCCCATATATTGCTTTAAGAAATAACTGGGGTGTGAAATGCTTTTGGTTTCCATCTTACCTAATGACTTGAACTCTTGGTGCTTTTTCCACCAAGTCTTGAGTTGTAAGTCATAAAGATATTTTGCTCAATAAAAAAGCAAAGTCCTGGGTAAAGGAGATGGCTTAGTGATCCACACATCAGAACTGATGGCCTGAGTTCAGAACCCAAGCTGATACAGTAGTGTAAGCATGCATGTGAAGGTACACATGCATGTATGCACGTACACACATGTGAAAAACTCCTACCAGGTATGGTGAGTTATAGCTGTGATTTTAGCAGTGAGGAAACAGAGACAAGAAGATGGTAATTTCAAGACAGTTGTGAGTCTGGGGCCAGGTGGGCGGAAACAAATGAATCTCTTGACCAGCCTGGTCTACATAGTGAGTTTCAAGGCTAGCCAGGGATGCATAGACCCTGTCTCAAAGGTTCAAACAACAACATAAAAATAAACACTGTTTTTTGAGATAGCTCTTTAATCTGGTTCATCTGTTCCTTTCACAGGGTTAATGTGAGATCATACAGCATCTAAGACTGAAGATGTGAACGAAGCCATAAGAAGGCTTCTTGGCCTTCTAAACAGCAGACTGTTTAGCATTGAGAGAGACCTGGACCCGACTGAGGCATCAGATCTTGCTTAAGGAGCAGTGGACAAAATATGAGGAGGTAGAACAGGTTTGCTATGTCTAGCAGTGTTGGCCACTCAGGCTACAGTGTCAGAAACAGGAGAAACACACTCATTTGGGCAGTACGTTTGTGTTCTCCAAGTCATGCACATAAATAGCATTTCAGTAGCAGAAACTGTCAGCTCTATTTTAAAGAAGAACATGGTGACTTGGAGCTGAAATGACTTCTAAAGCTCGTCTCTAGCATGGGAGGCCTAGGCTAGAATCCAGGGTTTCTGCTGCATGGGCCACTATTGTTTCCCTGTCCTCTGGTTGCTGCTCTAATGAAGAGTTTTAGTTCTGTGAAGTCCACTGAGTTCTAGCTCCTGGGATGGGTTGAACCTTGTCCTCAGGCCTCATTGACACCAGGAGAGCCTGTAGGCTTTGCTTCTTCCCTGTTACTCTTCCTGACCTGTGTGATCTTCATGAGGTTTTACATTTAAAAAACACATAGTGCCAGGCGGCAGTGGCATACACCTTTAGTCCCAGCACTCGGGAGGCAGAGCCAGGCAGATCTTTGAGTTTGGGGCCAGCCTGGTCTACAGAGCGAGGTCCAGGATAGGCACCAAAACTACACAGAACAACCCTGTCTCAAATTCCCCTGCCAAAAAAAAGCACATAGTTCTAGAAGTTGGAGAAGTTTGAAGTATATTTTCATAAGTTACAAGCAAAAAGTAATTCATTGCAGTGAATTTCATTTGTGGTTTATGACCTGTTGTTTTCTTCATTTTTAGGACAAATTCTCCCTTGAACTCTATCTGAAAGAGGTTATTTGGGAAAGAAGAGAGAAGAATGGGCAAAGAAGTGAACTTAGAGTTGAAATCTGTGGGAGTGCCTGGTCTCAGCATATTTTTATGAAGTTTGTTTAGCCTGAATCATAATTTAAGAATTATTTGCTCTGCAGATGTCTCATTTTAAATAAATGCCTATTGTAATCATTGTTGGAATTTCTGAATTCAAATTACTTGGATAATTACTGAATTCACTTTTCTGATAGAGTTTTCCAGACTTCTAAGATATTTTTAGTTGCTGCTTAACTGCTTAGAGATGAGAGAGGCTGCTTTATCATCTCTTCACTGGCTGGATAACCAGCCAGGGTACTAAAGGATACAGCATATTCTACAAGCCAGACAGTCGGCTATAGATTTGCTTTGTGGCTAGTGGGACACTGGGAAGTCATAGCAAGACCTAAACTACAGCCGGGAGATGAGGGAAGAGGCAACCAGCACTGAACAGATGGGCCATCGGCTTCCAAAGTGACCAGTGGAAAGAAGGGACATGGGGCAGAGCCTTTCCCAACACTGCTCTACCTAGATTTATTTTACATCCTGCCATTTAGAAAGAAATTGTGTATATATCCCAGTCGGGCTTATATAACTTCTCTGTGTATGTACAGATGCACATGCCCCTGTGCTGATCAATATGTAGTTTAGAAAATTAAAAAATAAGGCATTGGGAAAAACCACAAAGACTAATACTTTCTTTTAAATGCCGCTTTGAGAACTAGGTACTGAGCTGGGGATAGTACAAATGCCTTTAATCCTAGCACTCAGGACATAGGCAGGCCTGGTGTATGTAGTGAGTTCCAGGACAGTTAGGGCCATGTAGACCCTGTCTCGAAAACACCAAAACTAAACCCCACAAACCTAGGTACTAATCAGCAAAGAGTTTTCAGATCATAGTCTACTTTAAAAATATAGCCATTCCTGCTGAGTTTTGAGGTTCTTTGGTGGAAGTTAGTGTTGGAACTGCAGTGGGCAGTGAGGAGGGATGCCTGCTGTGGATATCGCTCTGTGTAAATAAAGTTCTGTTTGGCCAGTGGCCAGGCAGGAAGTATAGGCGGGACAAGAGAGAAGAGAATTCTGGGAAGTAGAAGACTGGAGAGAGACACTGCCAGCCGCCGCCATGAAAAGCAACATGTAAAGACACTGGTAAGCCACAAGCCATGTGGCAAAGTATAGACTAACAGAAATGGGTTAATTTAAGATAGAAGAAGCAGATAACAAGAAGCCTGCCACAGCCATACAGTTTCTAAACAATGTAAGTTTCTGTGTACTTTCTTGGTTGGGTCTGAGCGACTGTGGGACTGGCGGGTAAGAGAGATTTGTCCTGACTGGGCCAGGCAGGAAAACTCTTAACTACAAATGGCGTCCAACGTGTTGGCAAGAGTTTCCACCTAAAACCTGAGAAAAAAGACTCTAAACGGAGCTAAAAACAGCTTCCTAGTTGTCTCTCTCAAGTTAGCAGCAGCCTATGGGTTTGAGCTACTATGGCGGGTTCCTGGCGTGTGCGTCTGACCTGCAGTGTGGCGGGAATGAGGAATCTATAAGCGACACTTTACTCTGCTGCGTGGTGGATTTAGCCTTTGCTAGTTTAAAAAAAAAAAAAAAAAAAAGATTTCTGGGCTATGCGCTGCTTTGATAGAACTGCTTCTGATAGTTGATGGTACACATGGCTCCAGACCCAGAGCTGGCGGTAAACTGTGACACCGCCATGTTGGGAAGCAGAGGAGGGCAGAGCCAGCAGCCACAGCGGCGTTTCAATCTTACAAAGATGGATATTACACAGAGAATCTGGTTTGTCTTGTCTTTGGGATTTTTAACTACAAAAAAAGATTTGATCACAAAAGCTGTTGAGTTAAACAAATATGTAAATTTTAAAGGTACCTTGACTTCAAAATTTGGATATAAGGATATGTTGCTTTGGAAAAGGAGTCTCTGCTTTTGTTTCCACAGAAAGCCAGAGGCTGTGGATTTGTTCCAGATTAAGATACATCAGGTTTGATCAGCCAAGACCACCTGAAAGGTCTCCAATGACACCATAGCCCAGATGATCTGACATCCAGAATGGTTTCAAGGCAACTGGCTCAGAGGTTCACCCTAATGGACTACTCCATAATCCTAAAATTTTGTGTCCCCATAAGATACAGCGTCCCCCTCCAGCAGGAAGTAGTAAGAAAAACTACGCCCACATTCCCAAAATTACCAAGCTGGCTTTGGAGATGGAATTGGCTCACTCCTTCTCTAAACCCAGACATATTGCTAAAAGAAAAGGTTAAGAGATTCTTGTGTCCCAAATCTGAAGAGCCCTCTGGTGTGGGACACAGAAAAACCAGTGTTTTTCTTTAAAGCAGGTTGATTATAAATGCGATCTCTTTTTAAAGAAGAAAAGGGATAGGATATAGATATAATAGGATAAAAGGGTAGATTAAGATTACTTCTAAAGAGCAACAACTTGTTTAAAATGTTTTACATTGGTATAGACTTTAGTCTATTGATACAAACTTAAAGTTAATTTTGTTATACTGTGTGCATATTTCTACTCATGTTTAAGGTATTATGTTCGTATAGCTCATTTTAAATTGTAATGAATAATTAAAAAGAGATTAATAATTAGTCATCTAGGATAATCATACTTGTAGCCATGTTAGTTAAGTTTACTAGGTATACACAGAGATATTTCAGGTAAATAGGTAAGCTTCAAATACTTCAAAGACCTACAGAATATGGCATTTAAAATACTTTTAAAATTTAGACTTTCTGGACAGTGAGACATGTCTGTTCCTGGCAGCACCATTTTACTTCAGAGAGGAGGATGGGCATTGAAGACACTTCATATGGAGTTTATCTTCACCTTGACAAAAATAGCCATTTGGACAAGAAACTGTTCTTGCCTGGACTGCTTGATCAACTGGACAAGCAGGACCCATAGAAAGGTGACCACTGAACTTTGCTTGACAAAATGGTCCTTCAGGTTCCTGCTTCACAGAGGAAACTGCCAGACATTCTACAGGACACTGAGAGAAGTGACCGAGAGACTCTAGCCCTGTGGGCTGAAGATAAATGCCAACTTTACAAAGGAACATTAGGTGACTGTCCAGGCTACCAGCTGTCTCTGTCTACTCTTGCAAGACTCCTGAAAAATGCTTACATCCTTCTCCCGGTTGTCAGGTAATATTATATCCTTCTGAGGCCTTTGATGTGGTTGAAGACTAGATAGTTATAATTTCCTCAGTTATGATAAAAGATACGTTAGATATAAAACCTTAGACTCATAAATATAAGATAGATAGGATATCTTCTTTAATATTGTAACTGTAATTCTTGCTTGATAATTGTTTTGTTATATGTAATTGTACTATGTAAAAGTTAAAACCTTCCTTAAAAACAAAAGAAAAGGGGAAGTGCTGTGGATATCGCTCTGTGTAAATAAAGTTCTGTTTGGCCAGTGGCCAGGCAGGAAGTATAGGCGGGACAAGAGAGAAGAGAATTCTGGGAAGTAGAAGACTGGAGAGAGACACTGCCAGCCGCCGCCATGAAAAGCAACATGTAAAGACACTGGTAAGCCACAAGCCATGTGGCAAAGTATAGACTAACAGAAATGGGTTAATTTAAGATAGAAGAAGCAGATAACAAGAAGCCTGCCACGGCCATACAGTTTCTAAACAATGTAAGTTTCTGTGTACTTTCTTGGTTGGGTCTGAGCGACTGTGGGACTGGCGGGTAAGAGAGATTTGTCCTGACTGGGCCAGGCAGGAAAACTCTTAACTACAGATGCCCACTGTTCAGGAAGAGCTTCAGATGGTGGGGACAAAGTTTCCTGTTAAAATTCATAAAATGATCAGAACGTGCAAGTTCATGTGTACATTCTTTCATACACATGTTCAAGACAAGATTACATTGGCCTTTACAACATGATCCTAACGTATTTTAAAGCCAGATGTGCTAGGCATGGTGGCATACTCTGGCAGTCCCATCACTTGGGAAACACAGATGGATGGATGGCTTTTTGGTTTGAGATTAGCCTGGGTTATACAGTGAGACTATTTCCAAAACAACCAAGAATATCTTAAAATTAGAAAATAATATCTTAAAATATTAGAAGGCTAATTTATTTTCCAGGAAAACTTTCCTCTGATTGACTATATTTTGAAACTCATCCTGAAATTTATTCTTGCCAGTTTGCCAATGACGTAGAGCCTTCCTAAACATGGTTTTGCTTATAGTAAAATGTAAATATTATTAATATTTAAGCTATTAAAGCAAAACTAATGGTAATCCCAAGAGGTGGACTTCCACAGAAGAGGTTTTGACTTAACAAGAAGGGGAGGTTCCAGGCTAGCCACGTGTTCACAGTTGAAAGTGTGGCACAACAATAGGGAAACCTGGGGGAGACTTCCCCCCAAAAACCAAGCTGCCAATCTACATCACTTGGCTACTGAATTCTAAATGAGAGCAAATATGCATGAGTTTCTTGAAAACCACAGAATCACTTACTGTCATTGGGGTTTGGTTTGGTTTGGTTTTGAGATGGTCTCCCTGCATTGCTCTGGCTGGCCTGCAACTCACTATTTTGACCTGGTTGGTTCACAGAGATTCTCCCTCTGTCTCCCAAGTGCTGGGATTAAAGCCATGCACACCACAACTGGCATGATGTTTTCAGTGCTGTAAATGATTCTTTTCTATTTGTTGTGAGTATAAGTAAGACTGGATTCAGATCACTAGGAGACCTGTAGAAAAAACTTGTGAACAGATCAGTGCAGTTCTGCCCTTGGAAGAGGAGAGCCTTTGTGTTAGAGAGAGCTGTCCTGTCTGCAAGTCACTGTGGGAAATCAAACAGCTGAAGCCAAGTCACTCCAAGCTGATTCTGGGGTGGATCACATAAGCCTTAATTCTTTCCCCTCTCCGTTTTGTTAGGAAAACCAACCTCTGTGCATTTATTGGCTCAACTCTAAGATAAAGCTAACAACAGGACATACCTTACAACAGTTTAAAGATGTCCTCACTGGATTATATGTCAAGACCTTACAGCACAGAATTATTTGGGGAAACACCAAGTCCCATCAAAACTAACAGAAGTCTAATAACCAAGGCCCAAGGGGCTCTCTTCTCCTAGGTTCACTCCATCATTCCCCTTGAATACCTGCTGCTGAATGACATTCCTGTCACCTAAGGAGATGAGGAGGAAGTGTATCTGTGTAGTGGCTTTGGTGAGGATGAAACCCGGCTGCTTCCAGGTTTTGCCTGACAGTGTTCTTGGACTTCAAATATCACATCCTGCTAGTTTGCTTTGTACCATTTGAACTTGGCTTCCTAAATCTTGAAGGAAGATATATTTGTTACTGAGGTGTGGTCTATGTTCTGTTTTTATTTTATTTTACTGAATTCTGAAAGTCCGTATAAAACAGAGCTGGCTTAGGTTGCCTGCTGGGTCATTCACCCTTCCTGTTGCCAAAATGTGGGAAGTAGAGTAAGGCATTCTGGGACTTCAGACCTCAAATGCTGATGCTGGCCTGAGTCCATATTGCATATTTAATGATAGTCTTTGTGTGTGACACTATATGCTCAATAAGGAGTCTTTTCTAACAATCCTGATAACCTGTGTTAAAGTTCTAGAATCTTAAAATCTAGAGTATGGATTGTAATGATTTTATGTATCTATGTAAGGACTCCTATAAGGCATTTGCTCTGCATTAATTCTAAAGTGCTAAACAACTCAAAAGTAGAATAAAATCCATCCAAAAGTCCAAAACCTACAGCTTATTAATCCTTCCAAAGTCACAACCATTTTTTAAGAATAGAAGTATGCTGAATGGTTTTGAAAGTAACCATAGCATTTTGAATTAAACGGTTAAGTGAACATAAAAACTCACACCCAGATCCTTGACACCCTGGTGGATGAAGAGCAGAGCAGTTTGCACTGTGTGTGTGACGCCTTTTAGAGTCCAGCCTCAGGTGAGTATGAAAAGATGGAATAGGCAGCCCTTTCAGAGCAGAGTGGTTGGCGCTGTGCCTGGGATGCCCTTCAGAGGTGAGCATGGCAGGATGGATCAGACAGCCTTTTCTTCAGAAAGCAGAATCCCTTTATCACAGGACTCAAATTCTGCCACTAGGGGGCAATGCACCACAACTTTGCAACTTCAAGGCACACTGCACTGGGGAAGATTTATCCATTTTGTCCCCTCACCAACTCCCTCCTTCATTTTTCAGGATGACAACACCTTGCGGGTTTATGGCCGTCAGGAGAATTTACTGCTAAGCTATATACTGATGTAATGAAATCTAATATATGCTTTGCCATGAATTATGAGATGTTATTTAGTTTGGGGATTTTATTACTTCAATCACTTATGACCATATTTCCTTTTATATGATTGCTCACTCTTTAAACATACCAGATGACTATACATGGAACACCTAATAAAGTCCATATATGTTAAAGCATTGTTAAAACATAAATGTTTTAATGTATTTGCCATAATTTGTTTAGATTTTTATTATAGTGGGTGTTGGTATAAAAAGCATAGCATGGTGTCAGTGAGATGGATCAGTGGGTAAAGGTTCTTGCCACCAAGACTAACAGTCTGAGTTGTCACAAGGTGGAAGAAAAGAACTGAGCCCACAAATTGTCCTCTCAACTCTAGGTACACACATGTGCACAGGTACACACGTGTGTGAAAATATAGAAATAATGGTCTTAAAAGGTCCATAGCATGTTAGGATCTGAAACCTCAGATCTGATGATGCATCTAAGTTAAATCTGGCTAAGAAATGTGCTTGTCTGTGTCAGGAATCATCAGGAGGGGCTGACTCATTACTAGGTAGTTACATTTTAGCCTTTTGCCAGAAAGCCTGTTGATATTGAGTGTTTTATGACAAACTATTAAATAATTCTGGATTCTGACTAGATCTCCTACAGTAGAAAGAATGTATTATTTGTTTAACTTTGCATTTAATAGATTTGCCTGTTTTGCATAAATGCTAGAAACGTAATTTTAAAATAACCCTCTGTGAAACCTCTGGTAACATTACTCAATTGAATTAATGCTCTCTTAGGCTTCTAGCTATTTCCTTTAATTTTACATACCTACAAATTGTATTTATAATCCAAACCAAAAGGGGTAATCATTTCTTTTCAGGAGTCAGCTTGTAGTGTCTTTCCTATGCCCGTATTTAAATTTTGCTTCACCACTGAAGCTGGAAACTCAGATGTGAGGTCAAGGATTCAGCAAGGTTAGCCTTTCCAGTCACAGTGCTTCAGCTATGAAGTGAAGGGACCTGACTACAGAGGCATTATGTCTCCATCCAGCACCTTTTGAGGTCGATGATTTAGTCTTGATGAAACACAAGCCTTGCTGCAGATATGGCTTCTATGTTGTTTCATTTATCTTCCTTCACTTTATTCTCCTGCCATGGATGGTATTTGGCCCATGACATGGAGTAGAAAATTGGACTGTAAAGGTTCATTTAACACACATGCATCCTCACACACATGAACATGCACACACAAGTACTCTGGCACAAAAACTTCATTTTAAATTCACACATTGTGGCACACAAGTGTAACCCTGGCATTTGGGAGGCTGAGACAGGAAGATTTCCAGTTCAAGGCCAGCCTGAGATACATGGTGAAACTAAGTTACCCCAAACAAACAAAACTGAAGTTCATTTTATGTGCTTCAGTATAGTTTTGTGGAAATTGGAGAAAGAACATGTACCCATTTATGTTCCCTGACAGGGGAAAACTATATGTAGCACATTGTTTGTCAATTACGAACTTTTGGGCTGAATAGTATCTAGCTAGACTATTGACTATTTAACAAAATCTTTACCTTCTCTACACTAAAAACTGTTGCCATCTTCTGGCTCCCAGTTGTTTTCTTTCTAGGAGCTGGAGAGATGTTTCAGTGGTTAAGAGCACTTGATGCTCTTCTAGAGGATTGGGGCTCAGTTTCCTGTACCCACATGTCAGCTCATCACCACCTGTAACTCCAATCCAGTGGATCTAATACCCTCTTCTGACCTCCACAGGCACCAACCACACTTATGGTGCATATATATATACATGGAGGCAAAACACTCATACATATAAAATAAAAATAAATAAATCTTAAAAATAAACGTTAAAAACAAATGTTTCTATATATTACCAAATGTTCTTGGGGGATCAGAGTTGCCCCCATTTTGAAAATAACTGTAGGAAATATAAGAATAGGAATCAATATAGTAGAAACAAGTACACAATTGTATATGTAAATGAATATGAATGTATTATGTAAATTATGTAAAGAACTATGTCCTTAGTGCAATGAAAACATGGAGAAAGGATCCCGACTCAGTGGATGCAGGTCAGGAAAAACCTGATAACTTATCTGTTTGCAGAAGAGTGTATGAAGCCAAGAAGGACGTGGGAGGCTTTTCAAGTAAAGATAGTTTCCCATTGATGGAGTGACCAACGGCAGCCGGGAGACATAGGAAGTGGCACTTGGAAGTTACACGCTGTAGTGAGCGGCTAGGACTTCATTTTGTGTGGAGGAGAAAGTTACGTTGCTGGATTTGGGGAAAGGAAGATGTTGGGTGTAGGAGGATGAATATTTAATGCTTTACAATATTTAATATTTCACAGCTGCCTTTTTAAAAAGCTTATAATAACCCATTCTCCTCCAAACAGCTCAGGGAAGCCCTTTTCCTTGCGTCCATGCCTGATAGGGCTGTTTTCACTGAATGCAGCAGTTGAGATTTTGGTTGGAGAAAAGTTTCCTGTTCAGATATGCATTCCTTCGAGTAAACATTTTTCTGCCTATGCTGCCCTCAGCCTATGTGTCTTTTTATTTTCATGCCTTTTTCCTTATTGGTTTGTTATTTTTCTTTTTGCCCTTCCTCCAAATTTTGATCAGTTCTTATCTATGTGTACAAGTCCTTTATATATTTAGACAAGATTCCTATTTCTTCAATTTGCTGAAATGGTACTATTTTGTTTTGGTTATTTTTATGGCTTTTCAACTGTTAATGGTGGATTTTGTCAAATGGAAGTTTCTCATTAGTGTGTGGCATAAGCTATTAATCTTTTCTGTGGGTTTGCTTTAAGGTTGTGTTTAGAGGAGCCCCCCCATCTCCTCCAAGATTACATAAATATCCAATTTTCATCTAGCACTTTCAGTGATAAGAAGCAAATCCATAAATCCTTTGACTCTGCAATTTAGATATATGTTGTAAACGGTGTATTTTTTGTTTTGTTTTTGAGGCAAGGTCTCACTATGTAGCCCTGGCTAGACTAGAATTCAATAGATAAACCAGACTAATTTTGAATTCATAGAGATCCACCTGTCTCTGCCTCCAGAGTGCTGGATTTATGAGCATGTGCCACTAAACCTGGCCCAAGTGAGCAGAGTATATTTGTTGAGAGATCATGGTTGAATTTTTGGAGAGATTATCCAGCAGCTGGTTTAGACGTACAGGGACAGGATTAGAGTTGCAGTGGAAGGGATACATGCGGCTCTATTGGGAGGGTGCAGGTTGCTCATCAGCCTTTCTGTGAGCGTCTTACTTTGGACGATGGCTCCACTGTGCTGGGTGCTCCAGAGCTACTCTGCCCTTCTCCATCTTGCTCTGCACTCCAGCAGGCTGCATCTTCTCTTCTAGCTTCTGGCTTGAACTTGTTTCACAATGGAATTGTCTGCATGAGAAGTCAGACATAAGAGAGTTGAAATATTAACTCCCTAGACCACTTCCTGCTTGGAACTGAGTACATTCCTTTGCAGAAAGCAATAGCTCCTTCAATTGTTCTGCAATCCTACATTTCTGCCTCCTGTTGATGGTAAATCCTATCTACTTGATAGTTATCTAGGAGACACACCTCTAGGCATGCCTGTGAGGTGGCTTCCTGATAGTTCTTTTTTTATTAAATTTTAAAAATTTATTTTACATACCAACCAGTTTCCCCACCTCCTCTCACTCACCCCCTTTCTACTCCCCGCTGTTCACTCCTCAGAAAGGGTAATGGTCCCCATGGGAGTCAACAAAGCATGGCATACCAAGTTGAGGCAGGACCAAGCTCCTTCCCTGTATCAAGGCTGAGTAAGGCATCCCATCATAGGGAATAGGTTCCAAAAGGCCAGCTCATGCGCCAAAAACAGATTTTGGTCCCATTGCTAGGAACTCGACAAACAGACCAAGCTACATAACTATCACCTACATGCAGAGGGCTTAGGTCAGTCCCATTCAGGCTCCCTAGCAGCCGGTCTAGAGTCCATGAGCTCGCACAAGCTCAGGTCAGCTGTCTCTGAATTTCTCCATGGTGATCTTCATGCCCTGACCCTTGCGCTATATTATAACCCATCCTCCCTTTCTTCAACTTGACTCCAAGAACTCCAGTGCTTGGCTGTGGATTTCTGCATTTTCTTCCATCAGTTACTGGATGAAGGTTCTATGATGACAGTTAGGATGGTCACCAATATGATTACAAGAGAAGGCCAGTGCAGGTACTGTCTTCACTATTGCTAGGAGTCTTAGCAGGGGTCATCCTTGTGGATTCCTGGGAGTTTCCCTGGCACCAAGTTTCTCCCTAATCTCATAATGGCCCTCTCTATCAAGATGTCTCTTTCATTGCTCTCCCTCCCCATCCCACCCCCAGTTCGGCCATCCTATCCCTCATTTTCCTATCCCCCATACCCTCCCCTCTACTTTCCCTCCCCCAGTTTACCCAGGAGATCTTATCTATTTCTCCTTCCCAGGGCGATCCATGTGTCCCTCTTAGGGTCCTCCTTGTTACCTAGCTTCTCTGGGGCTGTGGACTGTAGCCTGGTTATCATTTGCTTTACATCTAATATCCACTTATGAGTGAGTACATCCTGTATTTGTCTTTCTGGATCTGGGTTACCTCACTCAGGATGATTTTTTTTCTAGTTTCATCCTGTTGCCTACAAATTTCATGATGTCATTTTTTTTTTTATCTTTGAGTAATACTCCATTGTGTAAATGTATCATATTTTCTTTATCCATTATTTTGTTGAGAAGCATCTAGGTTGTTTCCAGGTTCTGGCTATTATGAATAATGCTGATATAAACATAGTTGAGCAAGTGTCCTTGTGGTATGCTCGAGCATCCCTTGGGTATATGCCCATGAGTGGTATCATTGGGTCTTGAGGTAAATTAATTCCCAACTTTCTGAGAAACCACTATACTAATTTCCAAATGGCTGTACAAGTTTGCACTCCCACCAACAGTGGAGGAGTGTTCCCCTTACTCCACAACCTCTCCAACAAAAGCTGTCATCAGTGTTTTTTGTTTTTTGTTTTTTGTTTGTTTGTTTGTTTGCCTGTTTGTTTTAAATCTTAGCCATTCTTACAGGTATAAGATAGTATCTCAGAGTGGTTTTGATTTGCTTTTCCCTGATGACTAAGGATGTTGAGCAATTCCTTAAATGTCTTTTGGCCATTGAGATTCTTCTGTTGAAAATTCTCTGTTTAGATCTGTATCCATTTTTTTAAAAACTGAATTCTTTGGTATTTTGAGATTCTTGAGTTCTTTATGTACTTTTGAGATCAGTCAGTCCTCTGTCAGATGTGGGGTTGGTGAAGATCTTTTCCCATTCTGTGGGGTGTCATTTTGTTCTGTTGGCTGTGTCCTTTGCCTTACAAAAGCTTTTCAGTTTCAGGAGGTCCCATTTATTAATTGTCAATCTCAGTTTCTGTGCTACTGGTGTTATATTTAGAAAGTGGTCTTCTGTGCCAATGTGTTCAAGACTACTTCCTACTTTCTCTTCTATCAGGTTCAGTGAAGTGGATTTATGTTGAGGTCTTTGATCCACTTAGACTTGAGTTTTGTGCATTGTGATAGATATGGATCTATTTTCAATCTTCTACATGTTGAAATCCAGTTATGTCAGAACCATTTGTTGAAAATGCTTTCTTTTTTCCATTGTATGATTTTGGCTTCTTTGTCAAGAATCAGGTGTTCATAGGTGTGGGGATTTATATCAGGGTCTTCAATTTGATTCCATTGATCCACGTGTATGTTTTTTATGCCAATATCAAGATGTTTTTCCCCCTTTCAGTTTTTTGAGACAGGGTTTCATCACGTAGTTTTGGTGCCTGTCCTGGATCTCACTTTGTAGACCAGGCTGGTCTCAAACTCACAGAGATCCGCCTGGCTCTGCCTTCTGAGTGCTGGGACTAAAGGTGTGTGCCACCACTGCCCATCAGATACCAAGCTGTTTTTATTACTATAGATCTATAGTAGAGCTTGAGATCAAGGATGGTGATGCCTCTGGAAGTTCCTTTATTGTACTGGATTGTTTTAGCTATCTTGGACTTTTTGTTTTTACACATGAAGTTGAGTATTGTTCTTTCGAGGTTCCCGAGAGGCCTAAGAGAAGAAGGAAAGATCCATCCTGAATGTGAGTGGCAGCATCCAATGGACTGGAGTGTTGGGTGGATAGAAAGGCAAGAAAAGAGAGTGTGATCTGAGCACCAGAAGTCACCGTTTCTGCTCCCTGATTGCAAATGAAGCTACTTTACACTGTTGCTGCTGCATTTCCTCTCCAGGGTGGATTGTACCCTTGAGCTGTGGCCTTCATTTGCTTTTGTCAGATTTTTTTTTTTTTTTTTTGGTCCAAAAAGAAAAGTGACTGATATAGTTTCTATGTCACACCCTCTACAATCAAGGTTGGCCTTCACTGACTTTTGCCTGCCCCTAGTATTCATCCCATTCAGTCCTCAGACTTCCCTCAGAATCATGACTGGGTGTGTGCCTCCTTTCCTATGCCCTCCCCAATAGTATCTGATTTGCCCCAATAAGAGCATCTGAAGCTGCCACTTTCTACTGGTTTGACATATGTCCCTGGGCAGCCCTGGAAGCTTGCTACTCTGAGGTTGTTGGACTCATGCCCTAGAATCAACCTCCAGGAGAACACAAGTTCCCCCTGAGGGAAATGGCCCTTCAAATTCTGCCTCTGCCCATGACAATCTGCTTCCAATCATAGACTCTCTTCTACACCGTCTAACACAGGTAATGCTGGTACTAAAGAGATGCTTGCCACTTGATGGAAAGCAGAAGGTTGGACCATCTTGACATACTGCTGCACTGTCTCTGTAGACAAGTTCTTTCCTCCTGTTTCACTCCCACATCCCTGAACACGCCACAGAATTCTGCCTGACCCCCTTCTCTCTGTTCCCTTCCTGGCATGCTGCTGGTGTCCCTGACCATTCTCTCTGTTGCTCCAAAGTCAACCTTTACAACTAATATTACATGCTGTTTATCCAGAGGAGCTTCTTTTAATACCCAGACCCCATAATATTTCAGTTGCCTTTTTTAAGACACCCATTGCCTCAATAGTTTGTTGCTTAACAAAAGTGAATGCTATTTACCTCACACTCACTGTATGCCTTTCATGGTCACCTTTACTCTTTAAAACCATCTGAGTACTATTATATTCTTTCCCAAGAAGCTTAGAGATGTGAATAAAATAGCATGAGTTCCCAGTTAGAAAGCAAGAAAATGAGCCTAAATTCTGTCTGATGTGATATGGCTATGCTGCCCTTCCTTGGAAATTAGAATGTTCATGGCTACACATAATTGCTTTTTTTGTGTGTGTGCAATTAGTAAGAATATATGAAAATCCTTAAAGGTATATATGTGATGAAACACTGGGCACGAACAACTTAAGGATGCCATGGTTTATTCTAGCTCACAGTTTGAGAGTACAGTCCCTCGTGGCAGAGAGGGCATGGTGGTGGGAGCTTGAAGCAGCTGGTTGCATTGCATTTTTACTTTTTCTTCTTCAACACTTACGTTTTAGTTATTATTCACATATATATGTGTGTGCGGCATGTGTGTGTCTGGGGGAGGTACAGACACACGTGAAGGTCTGTAACAATTTGTAGGGTCAGTTCCCTCCTTCTGTTAAGGGTTCTAGGGATCAAAGTCCGTCATTGGGTTTATGTGACAAATGCTTTCCCACTGAGCCATCTTGGCTACCTTCACTTTCTACTTTTTATTCAATCGAGGACCCCAACTTAGAGAAAAGCACCACTTACATTTAGAGTAGATCTTCCCACCTCAAGTAACATAATCTAGAGGCTCCCTCATAGACATGTCCAGAGGTCTGTCTGCTGGGGGATTCTAGATCCTGTCAAGATGGCAGGCCCTATTAGACCCACACTAACTCATTCTTCCTAGATATCAAATCTCTATGCCGATTCATCCTACAGAACTGCAAATCTGTGATATGTTCCTCCTGCTCCCTTCCCTCCCACCCTGCTATCACCCAACCTCTGTTCCTGTGCATTTATTTTTTAAGATTCCATGTATACATGAGATTATACAGACTTTTCTTTCTGTGTCTGGCTTATTTCACTAAGCACAATGTCTTCCAAGTTTCTCTCTCTTGTTGCAAACAGCAGTATCTTGTTCCCTTTTCTATCAGATGATACTCCATTGTATATGCACACCACAATTTCATTACCCATGCATCTGTAAGCAAACATCAGTTGTTCCTACATCCTTTCTATTTTGAGAACTATACTACACTGAGCACAATGATGTGGGTATCTCTATTAGGTAGTGATTCTGCTTCCTTTGGGCACATACCCAGAAGTCTAATTACTAGATCATGGGGTAGTTCTACTCATATTTTCTTGGGAAACATCCACATGGTTTTCCACAATGGCTGCACCAACATACATCTCCATCCCAATGTACAAAGGGTTTCCACTTCTCCACACCCTTACCAACACTGGTCATCTCTTGTGTGTTTCATAAAGGCCACCCTAACAGTTATGTGATGATGTCTCTCCATGGTACTGTTTGCACTGCTCTAAACATTAGGGATGTTAAGCACCTTTCCATGTACCTGCTGGCCATTTTTCTGTTCTCTTTTGGAATGCTATCTAGTTCTTGGCCTGTTTTTAGTTTACTTTTGAGGGCTTTCACAATGTGCTATTGAAATCACCTTTACATTTAGAAATTCAACTCCAGCCTCTACTCATCTTCTTATGATCTAGTTTTTTAAACTCCACCTGGTAGATGAAATATTTGGTTTTAAAAGTAATGTGCAATGTGAACTCTCTCTGATGACCTATGCCATCAGTGCTGGCAGCCAGTCTAGTTAGTGATCGAGACCATACAGAGAATCACCAATAAGCTTACAACCAACCAACCAAACCACCCCCAAGTCACCAGTCCTCCAGACCACTTCAGAGATTGGATCAACTGCTTTGATAAAGTCTTGGGTAAAGGTGGTTTTAATGTATGATTAAGCAGAGAAATGCTGATCTAAGGGAAATATTCTGAGAGAGCAGTGAATGCACAGGCCCTGTGATGGAGTGATCTGGGGGAGCTGGTGAGGAGTTGGTAAAGTAGAAAGCCAGGATGCTGAATCCAAAAGAGAGGAGGGGAGACTGGTCCTGGGGTCAGAAAAGGAGGCAGAAGGCATTTTGGATTAGAGGAAGGAGTTTGGAGTCTCTGTGAATGCAACTGGAATCCCTGGAGAGTTTTGAGCAGTGAAATATTATTATAAAGCAAGAAGTATGTATAAAACAACCTCATTCTTTTGAAGGAATGCATAACCCTCTGGATTATAGATGGACTGTAATTTATTCAACCACTTTACTGTTGATTGACAGTTGGGTTGCTTCCAATCCAGCCCTATTACAAATAGAACTGCAGAGAATATCCCTGTGCACGTGTCTTTTAGAACTGTTATGGGATCAAGTCCAAAAGCTTAAAACAATTTAGACCTGGAATGTGGTTGGTGGGAAGGGGGTGAAATCATTTAAGTTTCCTTGTTGTGCAAGGGAGTGAGAGCCTGTAAGCTCGAGTGTTTCAAATGCATGTTCCACATCAACCCAAATCGAGCTAGTTCTAGCAGACCATCAAGACTCTGCACCAGCCACTGGCATGTCTACAGAAACACTGATGTGTGAGAAACGCAGCCACACCCACTGTTCTGGAGCCAGACACTTTATTTCCCTTCAGGTTTTCACTCACACTGATTCTGCTTCCAGTTCCATGCAAGGGATTTAGCTAATATAGTGCATGTCTAGTCGGCTTTTAAAAAATCCTACCATAAATCAGAACAGCATTTTCCTTTTAGATAAGTATTTAAAAAACAAAAACAAAAACATGATTTTCATTGTCTAAGGAAAAGGAGCCTAATATGAGTTTCTGTGTCTATTCAAATTTTCTTTCCCACAAGTTATATCCAACTCCAGACACAGGTTTGTGTGCAAATAGGTTTTAATTTGTTTATATAATTACATTTATTCATTCAGGGTACTTGGTGCTGTGGTCCAAAGATGAGTCACATGCAGCCGTTTTCCTTATTGAACTCAGTGTGTAGGGAGAGGAAGGTCCAGACAGCAGAGAATCCCAACTCAGTACTAGAACTTCCTCATGTTAAGCAGGGATGGTTATGGGGGCCCAGAGCTGGGGTCTGGAGGTGGGTGGCATTCAGTGGACGATATGCAATGTAAGTAGAAATCTGTATTGAGAGACTGCCATGGAATTAGCAGGATGGTATATACTGTAACAAATTCATGCATCTTTTCCTGTCCTGTCGTTCTAGTCTGAGAACTCTTGATGTTCTGTTGAGCCTGTATAAAAAGCCCAGGATCATCTCTTCATGTCAAGAACCTTCACTGAATCATGTCTGCAAAGTTATTTAGTCATGAAGACACCATATTCACAATGTGAGGGGTGGGAATGGGAACACCTTTGGAATCTGATCTTCAGTGTACCATAGAGGGCCAGGGCAGATACAGTGCACACAGCTGGTGTCCTGATGTGGGACTAGGCTGAAGCACAGGACTAACAACATAGCTATTGGAACAACTGCCCCAGTGATTTCTCATCTATCCCTGCACTTGTGTTGTTTCTGTGAGACAAAAATTTCTGGTAGGAATATGTAGTCTTTGCCAGTGCCAGGGAGAGACAGATGATTCCCAAGGCACTGGTACCAAAAGATAGGAACTTGCCTCTCAGCAGGGCTTGCATCGTGTTAGGGCTGTGCCACAGACACACGGAATTTACACACTGGAGGAAAGATGACTGGATGATCAGATTTCTCTGAGAGAGAGCTGCTGGGCTAAAGCCTGAAGCAGGATAGGATGGAAACTCACACAACTGTTTTGATTTTCCTCTTTGGGTAACTTATTAAAGGTCACTTGGGCCTTTTATCAGACTGTCAATAAAAGAACTTTATTGGGTGGGGAGTCTATAGTGAATAAATCGAAGGTACACAACAATTTTAAAAGCATGCAATGACAACAGCTGCTCACACATTAATATACTTGCATAGCTACACAGATCAGCAAGATCTTTCTCAAAAGTAATTTGTGAATACAATGCCAAAATCTTTAGAAAGACATATGGGAGGCTGGAGAGGTGGCTCAATGGTTAAAAGCACTGGCTGCTCTTCTAGAGAACCCAGGATTTGATTCCCAGCACCCACACCATGGTTCACAACTGTTTATAACTCATGTTCTAGGGGATTCAATCCCTTTGCTGTCCTCTTCAGGGCACCAGGCATGCATATGGTGCACAGTCGTAAATTCAAGCAAAACATCCCTGACATAAAATTAAAAAAATCAAATAAATAAAAAGACATACCACTGGAACCAGTTATTCCACATTTCAATGTGAGAAAGAAATGTGTATTTGTGTGTGGTGGTTTGAACAAGATGTTCCTCACATTCTTGGTCATTTGAATACTTGTTCCCTAGATGGTAACACTGTTTGGGCAGGTTTAGGGGGTGTGGCTTTATTAGAGGAAATGCATCACCAGGGATGGGCTTTGAGGCCAACCCAAGTTTGCTCTTTTTACTTCGTTTGTGGTTCAAGATGAGAGCTTAGCTCTCAGCTCCCAGATCCAGTTGTCAAGACTGCCTGACCCCATACTTGCCCACCTTGGTGGTGATGGACTCTTATCCCTCTGGAACCATAAACCCAAAATAAACACTTAATTATATAAATTGCCTTGGTCATAGTATTTTTTCATAGAAATAGAAAAGTTACTAATGCCATGTATTTGTAATTAGATAGATAGATAGATAGATAGATAGATAGATGTAGACATAGAATTTCAGGGATTGTGTACAAGGTTATTTACAGCAAATGATATTACTATCTAACAATGGGAGAAATAGCAGGTGGAGTATCATTTACTTTTTAATAAAAGATATACTCTCAAATAACACTTAGGGACATAGTGCAATGTGTATTCACCTTTGTTGGAAAAATCAGTTTCAAAGTAAATATAATGGAGACCTGTAGGTAAGATGGCAGATAAGAAGCTGCTGGTGTGTAACCTGACTAAGGAGAAGAGTCAGGATAAGAAAGAACAGACTATTCAATAGAGAGAATGAGTAAGAGGCTTGGGAAATTCACAGGCAGTGTTGGACCAGCTGAAAAGTGCTGAGAAATAGACAGGCCAAAAAAAAAAAAAAAAAAAAAAAAAGTCAAGTGGGGCTAAAGCTCTGCTCACACTGCTTCTGGGCAAGAGCAGAAAGTAGACTTCGGAGCCCTGCAGGCACTGCACAAAGAGACCAGAAGGCTCAACCAAACCTCTAATCCAATGGTGAGTCAATGGTTCTTTCTATGATGCATCAGCAGTGGAGAAGGATCCCAGTTTGTCACTGTATATAACTTGGAGGGCAATGACTGGGTGCTGTAGTAGACTGTAAGAGGCTCAGCTCTGAAAGTGATGTACATAACACTGCATTAGATGCCAGAGAGGCAGTCTCATCAATGGAGAATACAAGGAGCCCATCACTCTGAGTATGAGGTCAGAAGCTGGAACAATCTGTGGAGCCACCTACCCGCCTTTGGGTGCTATAGAACATAAGAACTCTGAAGTACTTCCCTCCAGCATGGTGGTTAGCACCAAAAAGACCTTAAATGTATAATGGCAGGCCATTTGTCCTTACAGATCTTGGTGCTGTGGATGTTTCCCACACTCCCAACACAACTGGGAGCCATCCCCAAGCTAGAACATCAGTCACCTCCAAGAGTATGATCTAGGGAGCATCAGGAGGGAGAGGAAACCTGCCCAGCTCCCAGACACAAAGCTATGTCTAGTAGGCAGAGGCTCCTGGGATGCAAGAGAAAGCTGATAAAGTGAAGACAGCTCTGGCTGACATCACACACTTACACAACACTGGCTGATGACCAGCGTAAACCACAGAAGACCAGAGGCCACGAGGTGACGGACCTACCCTGTTCCCCTGTGCAGCAACAGAAGTCTCCAAATTTCAAACACCCAGAGAGATGCTGCTCTGACATTTTATCCTATTTCTTACTTTTTATGATCTCTAATTTTCTAAGTTTTCAAAAAGCAGCATTTTTATATTGGTTTTTTTTTTTCATTTTTAGTCTCCATCATAAATTTACCTAGTTTTGCTTTTGTAACTTCTTTATTATTGGGTAATATTTTTTGTTTTTCCCACTTTTTTATTATTTTTTCTTTTTTATCTTGTGTTCTCCCTTTCCATCATGTTTTTAGTAGCACTGGATTTTCTTAACTACAGATTTTAGTTTGTCCTTTTTAAAATTCCCCTTCTTACATTTATCTAATCTTGTTTCCAAGTTTTCTCACTATTTCATGCCTTCCTGTTGCCGTGAGGAGACACCGTGACAACTTACAGAAGAGAGCACTGAATGAGGGGCTTGCTTATCGTTTCAGAGGGCCAGTCCATTCTCATCATGACAGGGAGTGTGGCGGCATGCTCAGCAGGTGCTGGAGCAGCAGCTGAGAGCTCACAAAGGATCCATAAGTTGCAGGCAGAGAGAGAGCAAGACTGAGCTTGGCTTGGGATTTTGATACTTCAGAGCCCCCCTCCCATACCTCCTCCAATAAGGTGACACCCCCTCACTAACCAAGTATTCAATGTATGAGCCTGTGGGGACCATTCAAGCTATCCCAATCAGAAATCTTTATCTTCTTTTTGTCTAGTTTTTGTCATCTCTTGCTTTTTTCCTTCTTTCTCCCCATAACATCTTCCCACTCATCTTTTTCCCTTTATTGTACTTAGCCTGGCTTCTGCATTTCTCCCTTTTTTTCTGACTCTTTACTATCTCGTTCATCTACTATGTCAGTATTCACCCGACATGGTTGACTTCATAATTTCTGTATTAGTTTTCCTATTTGCTATTTTTAACCATCTTTGATATATTAGATATATGAGTGGGCTTTAATTACTAATCCTACTTTTGACAGGAGTTCATGTGAAGTAAAAAAGGCCCTGAGTAGCCAAACTGATCCTAACTAGGAAGAGTAATGCTAGAGGTATTAATTGATCTCAAATTATAGTGCAGAGCCATGGTAATAAAATCCATGACACTGTCACAAGAGTAGAGGATGCAGAACTCAATCCATGTAGTCACAGGCATCTAGAATATATCAAAAACATACATTGGATAGAAAACAATCTTTTCAAGAAAGGGTACTGTAAAAACTGAATATCTACATGTAGAAGAATGAAACTAGATTCATGCAAGGAAATTCATTCAAAGTGGATCAAAGATCTTCATGTAAAAGCTAAGTGTTTGAAATTGCTTAAAGGACCACATGGGAAAACACTTCAAGACACAAACATAGTCAAGGACTTTCCAAAAGGGACTTGAATGGCATAGAAAGCCATGCTAAAAATAGTACAAGGAAGCAACCCCAGGAACTGACAAATAGAATGGAATGAAATTAGAAAGCTCCTTTGCAACAACGAAAACAACTCCGAGGAGACAACACATAGGATGAGAAAAGATCTCCGCCAACTTTATGGCAGACATAAGCTCACCTAGTCTTTCTAAAGAACTCCAAAAATCAAACACCAAAAGACCAGAGAATCCAACCCGTGAGTGGGCCAATGAACTGAGCAGACAGTTCTCAACAGAATAAATGAAAATAGCTAATGAGTGTCTGAAAATATACTCAAAATCATAAGCCATCAGGGAAATGCAAATAAAAACCAGCTTGATATCTCATCTCATCCTAGTTAGAATCACTATCATCAAGAAAACAAAGAACAGCAGATGCTGGTGAGGATATGGAGCAAGATGAACCCTCGACCTTGCAGATGGGGGTATGAACTGGCACAGAAAAAAAACTGAAAACATAACTATCACATGACCCAGCTAAACTTCCCCTGTCTATATAGCCAGAGGACTCTAATTCAACATACCACAAGACAGACACTTGTGCATCCTATTTAGTGTTCCACCATCTACAACAGCCAAGAAATGGAAGAGGGCAGAGGGCTAGATGTCCATCAACAGATGAACTGATAAAGACAACATGGGGCATATGTATAATGAAATTTTATGTGGCCTTGAAGGAAAGGAAACCATGGCATCCATTGGAAAAGGATCCAACCTGAAGAGCATCATGTTAAACAAAATAAGTCATACTCAGAAAGACAAGTGACTATGCTTTCACTATTATGCAGAATTATGTGTGTGTGTTGTAGCAGGAATCTTAAAGGTACTTGTTAATAAAATTCAAACCAGAGGCCAATTACTGGGGTGACTGCTGGACGATCAGAGAAGCATAACAAGCCACAGTTATCTCACCTTGCTAGTTCCTCAGGTGATCCTGTTTCCTCAGGCTGGAAGCTTCTGAGTCCTCCTCCACATGAATCTCAGCTGAACTGTGTTACTCCAAAGCTTAACTAACTACATGCTTTTTCTTCCTTAGTTCCTGGTCCTCACGCCTTATATACCCTTTTCTTTCTGCCCCCACTCCCTGGGATTAAAGGCGTGGGTCACCATGCTTAGCTGTTTCTAAAGTGGCCTTGAACTCAGAGATCTGGCTAGCTCTGCCTCCCAAGTGCTGGGATGAAAGGTGTGTACCACCACCGCCCAACTTCTGTTATGGCTTACTCTTCCCATTTTCTAGCCACCATTTCTGGCTCTGTTCTAGTGGCTGTCTGTTCTCTGACCCCAGATATGTTTATTTCGGGGAACACACAATATTTCAGGGAACACAATACCCACCACAGTGTGTGAGTGTGTGTGTGTGTTAAAATGAGAAAGGATTTTCAGAAAGGCAATCTTGAAAGGGAAATGGAGATTTAAAGAGAGGTGAATAGAGGACACAGGGAGTAACAAAATACACATTACTTGTAAGCAGGAGGGGGGATTATTTATGGGGAAAAAGGAAACCAGCAAGTGAAAAGTGGGGGGTGAGTGAATGCAGCGAGAGGGGAACCAATGAGAATATAATATAGTAACACATTTATGAAAATGTCATAATCATATTTCTCTCTGCATCACTCGCTCTGCTAACTTCAAAAATTAATAAAAGTCAACTCAAAACATATAATACTAATATTATAAAAATCACATGTGAAAGTCAGAAAAAAAAAGAAAAAGCCAAGAAACAATTTTCCATATATCTTCAGAGTTCCTGGCCATGGATCTTTTGATGTCTACCCAGGGAACTAGATTTGGATTCACTGTACTAAGCAATCTCTCTAGTTAATGGAATTAGAGTTGGTTCTAAGTAATTGTTTTCCTTGTGTTTTGTTACATTTTCCAAATTTCAACAAATTGTTTTTAGTTAACCAGAACATCGTTTTTAAAATTAATGATACTGAAAAACTGTTGTACTATAAAGATAAAATAAAAAATAATCATGCAGTAAATTTTTCTTACTAAACTAAGAACATGCATAAAGGCCGTTTGAGATGTATTTTCACAGCACCCACACCAGAGCTCCACTCTAATGGTTGGTTCTCATGCAGATAACCACACAATCACCTACCAGAATCATTTACTAGGCATGTCTAATCCATGGCTCATGGGCACTATCTCACACAGAATCAGTTTGAATGTGACCCAACACAAAACTATAAAACTGCAAACTTACTTAAAGGTTTTCTTTTTCCTTCCTTCCTTCCTTCCTTCCTTCCTTCCTTTCTTTTTCTTTCTTTCTTTCTTTCTTTCTTTCTTTCTTTCTTTCTTTCTTTCTTTCTTCCTTCCTTCCTTCCTTCCTTCCTTCCTCCCTCCCTTTCTTTTTCTTTCTTTCTTTCTTTCTTTCTTTCTTTCTTTCTTTTCTTTCTTTCTTTCTTTCTTTCTTTCTTTCTTCCTTCCTTTCTTCCTTCCTTCCTTCCTCCCTTCCTTCCTTCCTTTCTTTTTCTTTTTTTTCTTGTTCTTGTTCTTTTTTTTTTGGAGACAGGGTCTCACCACATTGTCCTGGCATTCACTATGTAGACCAGGCTGACCTCACACACATGATATCTGGTTGCCTCTGCCCCCTAAGTGCTATGGTTAAAGGTGTGCAGCATCAACCCTGGCCCTAACTTGATTGTTCTTGATCATGAACTTTGTGGAGAGAGAGAAATGACAATGTGTCACAATGTTAAAAGGTTTGATATTTTTGATAGTATCATTACTAATAAGTCTCTATTTTTTTGTATTTAAAAAGCCCAAACCTCTTCAACTCTAACAATTGGCATTTCTGCTGGAATTGTCTGGGAAGACGCAGAACACCATAGACCATTTGCAGGGTCTTGT
Source organism: Onychomys torridus (assembly GCF_903995425.1). NCBI lineage: Eukaryota > Metazoa > Chordata > Mammalia > Rodentia > Cricetidae > Onychomys > Onychomys torridus. Next base: position 11,937,398 of record NC_050444.1, read on the forward strand.
TTTGGGTTTTAACAAATTTGTGAGCAAAAGAAGGAGCAATCACTTTAGGGCAGAAATTCCTTTGTTTTGTTTTGTTTTTCTTCCCTGTCAAAGTGTCTTTTCTTGCCAATTCACACTGAAATTTTGATCCTGAATTTTATTATCTTGGATATTGAGTCCTAATACACTGCTTAGCTGGCTGACCCATACTTTTATTCTCTCACTCACTGAAGCTGTTATCTGCAGATCCAGGGAGTGGGGGAGAAAATGATGAACTGTTTTAAATTATGACGTGGTAGACTTTATGAAGCATCTGTCCTTAACACTTCAATTTGGAACTCGGTCTTGGTCTTGATGGACTAAACTCAGCTCCATAGTTCAGTTGTCCTGAGAGAAAAACCTCAATGGGTTTCCAAGTACTGAAGATGAGATGCAAGAGCGGAAGGGCCTGGGAGCCTTGGTGAGACAGAAAGAGACTTTTAGTTGACAAATACTTGGGTTTCCTTAAGTTTAACCATTGTGCTTGAGTTAAATTAAGAAGTGAAAAAGAAAAGTATTTTTAGTTTTCTCTCTGATCATTTGAACAACTTTTATGTTAATCTCCATCCAGAATGATTTCTACTTTGGAATGTCTCCTTTGTAACAGCTATAGATCATTCACCTCCACTGTCTTTCCACAGGGACAGCTTCAGAGAAACACTGAAGTTCAGACACATGAGACCTTTGTAGGAGGAGTGCAAGCAGATCTTGTTCTGTGACGTCATGGGATGGTCTCTGCCTGGGCACTTCACTTCAGGAAATGTGACACATTTGGTAACAAAACAGATAAACTTTCCATCCTGATGACATGGTAGCATTAAGCCAGCCATTGGGAATAGAGAGGAAGAGAGAAATCATTTCATGTTGTGGTTGCAGGCTGGGAGAGGTGCTCAGCAGTGAGGAAGGTGGTCTGGGTTCGACCCAGACCTGCACAGTCTATCTCTCTCCATTGTTTTTCCAGTGCTGGTGAAGACCTACAGGGTGGCCTCTCATACAGGTGTTTTTGCCTCACAAATTTATCATTGGCAACCCTAACCATTTCCATTGGTAATTGGAAACAGGCTTCAGGGAGGAAATTAAGTCCTGAGCCTTATGAGAGGATTAGCATGGTGATTCTCAACCTTCCTAATGCTTCAACCCTTTAATACAGTTCCTTATGCTGTGGTGACCCCAACCACAAAATTATTTTGTTGCTACTTCATAACTGTAAATTTGTTACTGTTATGATTTGTAATGTAAATATCTAATATTCAGGATACCTGATATGTGACCACCCCCACACCCCCACACACATACAGAGTGGTCACAAACCACAGATTAAGGACCACCAGATTAGCACATGTAAGAATCACAAGAGTGCATGTTTCACATCTCCTCGCTCTCTGTCATGTGAAAAAAAATGAGAAGATAGCTTGCTTTTCACACACCAAGAAGAGGTGTCACCAGACAGGGCATCTACTGGTGCCTTAATTGTGTTCCCAGAACAGCGAGAGACCCATGCTTATCTAAGCACCCTATCTGTGGTATTCTGTGAAAGCAGTTGGCTGACTGATATGGACAAGGTGAATCTTTTGTGTTAGGATAATTAAGCTGTTCATCTTCCTGTCCAGGAACTGAATCTACACGGCACACCATTGGAGCATCACTAGGTAGACAGACAGATGTACACAGAACAATGGTAACTGGACCCCTCCATGTTAAGGCTGGTTGCTCATGTTTCTGTTTCTCATCTGGGTTAGCATTACCGTTGGGAGTGCGATCTTGCAGTGCCTCCAGGTCTTTGTGATAGGTTGGCTTTGATGGCCCCTGTGTCCTAGCATGGCCATGGTCTCTGCCCTCTCACTGTTTCCAGTAGCCCTCACATTAAGCTACAGGAGAATGTGCTGGTGTTGTCCAGATTGCTTGGCTATCTGTGTACCTTTACTTAGGGGATAGGCTGGGTCAGTGTGGCAATTCCTTAGTCATTTTGCCTGAACTGAAACCTCAGCTCTGCTGCTTATCAGCAATATGACTTTAGAGCAGGCACTTAGCCTCTCCATGTGCCTCTGGCCCCTAGTTTTATATATATATATATATATAGTGGGCTGGGCTGATAGTACTACTACTCATTTCATAAGACTGTTGTGATTAAGGAGGCAGGCATACAGAGCCATGCCTGGCATTTGGTAGGCCCTTAATTAATACCTGTTGCCACTAAGATTTCAGTGTCACACAGAACAAAAACACTTACCCCGACCTTCAAGTTTCCAGGGGTAAAACAGAATCCTCTTCACATGTCAGCTCCCTCATTTCCATTTTAAGGGGGTGATCATATCTAAAGAAAAGGGGCTCATTTCACATACTTTGGACATGACACACTAATGTGAGGAGATGTGACCTGGAGGCCACAGGGAGGAAAATGGATCTAGGTCTTGAGACGTCAGAGCAAGCTATCAAGTCCTCCTAGACCCAGCCTGCTCCTCCTGCACCCATTTCCTCTTGCTGTTCTGCCCTTGCAGGGGGTGACCGCCTGTGTGAAACCGAGGTTACCAGCTGATAAAGAGAAAAGGTCCATTCCACTGCCTAGTGACAGCTACAGACAGCCTCTCAGACTTCCCTGTGGGTCACCTGGGCTGCCCTCTCCTCCTGCACCTGGCCATCCAGCCATCAACAAGGCATTTTTTGTGCTTTGTGATTGAAGAGGGCAAAGTCCTAGATTCATGTGTTGGTAAAGAAAAACAATTATCTGGCCCATATCTCTGCCCCCTGCTGTCATCAGCCGATCAGTGGCTTCCAAGGTTTCCCGGCCACAGAAAGCTGAGCTTCCCAGCTGTAGTTTCTTGGGTAAGGTGAGACTGACCTCAGGGTTTTGTATTTATCATTAGATTTTTGCCAGACAAACCAGCCTAGCAAAAACCATGGAACTGAGACGGAATTCATAGGGCCAAAACTTGAACAGTGAAAGAACAGAAACTTGGCATTTGGGTCCTCCTGGGTTTCTGAAATACTGTTCTTGTCTCTCCCGGGAGTGCTGAAGCATTTGAATCAAGATTGAATTCAAAGGAAACTGATTGGCTCTCTCACAAGCCGAGTGGAAGATGCGTCACTTTGCGTCAGCAGCATTGCTGGAGGAGCGAAAAGGCGGTATTGCTGGCAGCGCTCACGGCGGAAGGTCAGCTTTCACTTTTGGCTGGAGGGTTTTGTTATTAGAGTTTGTTTAAACTAGAGTCCTTAGAGTCCCTTTCTGAATAGCACCATCAGCATCTTTCTAAGCAGCAAAGATCTTTCTTTCCCTCCCTCTGGCCTGGCCTCAACAAACCAGATCATGTCTATTGGCGTGTTTTGGCCTTCCACACAAAAGAATTGTCAGACTTTTTAAAATCTTGGTAACAGTACCCCCCAAAATGAGAACTCTGGTGAGAGGAACGTTTCAAAGACGGGAAATAAATGCCAACGAAGCACATCGTGCAGCTCTGGGCCCACAGTCACCCAGTGGCAGGGTGGGAACCTTTAAAACAACAAAAACAAACAAACAAACAAACAAACCAGAATGAAATAGAGGTAAGGATGAGAGCTTAGGGACTGTAGAGAAATTCACTTCAGGCCAACAGATATCAAGGGCAGAAATAAAGTTGAAGTCAGGATGATAAAGTAAGGAAGAGGAACCAGGTAGGACTTCAAAGTTGTAAATGTCACCAGTTTGTGGCCAGGGAATATCTTTAGTTGGAGAAGAAAGGAGGGGTCTAAGAATAGAAGGCAAGATTTCATATTGGGTGTGTCGAGTTTCTATGCCTTCCAGCTCTCCTTACCTATCATAAACATCTGGAGGACAGATGGGAAGGTTTCTCAGGCAATTATGCATCTAAAACACTTACTACCCAGCATATGTTTGAGAAGCAGATGAACCAATGAATGGATAGCTCCCTGGGGAGATGCCCACCACATAGGCAAGAAAGTGATCTGGTGCCCCAGAGAAGTCCAAGCTCATCTGTCTGGGCAAGTTAATAGAGAGCTGGCCATTGAGAGAGAGTTTGTTAAGTGAGAAGAGGAAAAGGCAGACATGTAGGGTTTCTATTGCTGTGAAGAGGCACCATGACCACAGCAACTCTTATACAGGAAAACATAAAATGGAGTGACTTACAGTTTCAGACGTTCATTCCATTGCCATCATGGTGGGATTTGGCAGTGAGCAAGTAGACATGGTGCTGGAGCTGAGAGTTAATACATCTTGATGGGCAAGCAACAGTAAGTGAACTGTCACATTGAGTGTGGCTTGAGCATATGTGGGACCTCAAAGCCTGCCTCCACAGTGACACACTTCTTCCAACAAGTCCACACCTACTCCAACAAGGCCGCACCTCCTAATAGTGCCACTCCCTTTGGGGGCCATTTTTCTTTTAAACCACCACATTCACATTTCTTAATCCCTGGTTTGCCACTTGTCCTCCAGCTCACGAGGATCTTTCCTCCCTTGTGATAATTCAGACTTGTTTGGGCAGAGATCTGAAAATGAGAGGTCAAAAGGAAATCATCACCATGAAATATCTCTACTAAGAAGTCCATTAACATGCAGGAAGCAAGTCTCAAGTCTCAGAGGAGCAATACTGCTTGCATTGATTAGCAGACACACACACACACACACACACACACACACACACACACACACACACACCAAAACAAAAAAGAAACAAAATAAAAACCCAAAAAACATTCAAACGACTTTTTTGGTAAGTTTGTTGATGCTCCTGCTCCTCAACAATACTGGTTTTAAATGCATTCCCAAGGCTGATGTTGGATCAGCTTCTCTTGTAGGCCAATGGTATGAATCCTCCTGGAGCAGGGGCAGGTATACCCAAATGAAGCTCTAAGTCTAGAGAGCTGTTGATCCAAAGTCAAGGACCCACATATATTTATGTTGCTGCCTTGACATCTCATAAAATTGAGTGTTTCAAATGGCCTTCTTGCAAATTCTCATCCCTTTTCTGCTCTGCTCCATCCAAGCAGAGGAAATAGAATATTCAAAGCACATGGTAGGAATGAAGCTGGGTTAGACTAGACTGGAAAAAAGGTCACTGAGTGTGGAGAGGAGATCTTAGGAGTAAAGAGACAAGTCCAGAACTGTGTTAAAGACAGACATGGAGAAGCTGACAGAGATTAAATAGAAACTGCCCCCAAATACATTTATTTATGTTTTAATTTCTGAAACTCATAAATATTCCTTCTTGTGGAACTTAGATAGTGGAGAAGGTTCAATTAAGGATCATGGGGAGCTTGTACTGGATAGGCAGATGGGCTTCAAATTATAAATGTCCTTTTAAGGACAGATACATAGAGGAATGATGGAAAAGTGGGCCAGAGAGATGTAGCCACAAGCTAAAAACATCAGCAGGATCCAGGAGCTTGGGAGGGCAAGGCACACACTGCTTCCTGGAGCTCCCAAATCATTAATGGTCCTGTGTACACCTCATTTCTAGACATCTGTCCTCTAGAACCATGAGAGAATAAATGGCTGTTGTTCTAAGCCTCTAAGATTGTGCTAATTCTTACAAAAATCTTAGAAATAAAAGTCCTTCATGGTTGTGTTAAGGGACTTCTCTTATCTTTTGAGTGATAGAGAAAAATGATTGGAGAACTTTGAACTTTGGAATAATGTGGTCTCACTTTCATTATAAAGACATTACATTGAGGACAACACTGGCAATCAGGGTAGAGGGGCAGAAATGGTAAGTTGGTTAGATGTCTTTTTGAGAGTTTAGTGAGGCGCAGAAATAGGTGTATCTCGGTGGTGGAGGGCTTGCCCTGCATGCGCCAGCTTCTGCATTCCATCTCAGTATCCCTTATAGAATACTAATAGTGATAGGACAAGGCTAGCAAGAGTGGAAATGATGAGAAAGGCCTGTCTTAACTACTTTTCTGTTACTATGATAAGACCATGACCAAGGCAAATATAAAAGAAAGCATTTAATTGGACTTGCTATTTCAGAGGGTTGGATTCTGTGATGGTGGAGCCAGGATGTGGCGGCAGAACAGCTGAGAGTTCATATTGTGATCCACAAGTGGGAGACAGAGAGCACACTGAGAATGACATGAGTCTATTGAAATTTTTAGGTCTTCCCTCAGTGACCCACCTCCTCCAACAAGGCCATGCCCCTAATACTTCCTAAACAGTTCCACCAACTGGAGACCAAGTATTCAAACACACAAGCCTATGGAGACCATCTTCATTCAAACCACCACAGGGGCCACACTGTGGAAAAATTGTGAAGGCAAAGATTAGAGGATGTCTGATAGACCTCTTGTGTGGAAGGGAAGAAGGGAGGATTGGGAATGACTATAGCCTGAGCCATCTGAAGACCAGGGCTGCCATTGCCAAGACAGGGCTCAGGGAAGAATCTGGCGTGCATACACAGAGGAGAAGACCTACATACATGCTCAGATGGGGGAATGTTGCATTGAGATGCCTATTGGACACTCACATGGAGGTGTTGAGCAATAGTTGACTGATCAGTGTGGAGTCCATGTGAGAGGTTCACTCTGAAGATGTGAGGCGAAAAGTTATCAGTGCACAGGCTGTATTTGAACTTGAGGCCAAGTAGCTCTGAAACAAGTAGGAAACCCTTTTTGTTTTGAATTGTTTTGTTTTAATTGACAGGCCTACCCATTAGCAACACTCCCATGAGCATGACAGCCACGGCTATTAGTCAAAGGGACACAGATATCTCCTTCCTGGTGTCCCCACTCAGGGTTCTTGTCTCTGATTGTGTCCTTAAATAACTCTGAGCACATGAATCACAATGGCCTGGCTGATGCATCCTCACCTGGCAGTAGTGCTGACTGCAGACTCAGAAGATGTGAACAGGGATGACTGCATAAAAGTCAGTCCAAGCTTCTCTGCTCTTGCAAAATACTGCCCCTTCTCCCAGCAGGCCTCTATGAGCACAGTTTGAGCAAGAACCCCGAGTGATTCTGCAATTCTCTGTGATACTGCAATCTTCACACCCAGAGGACATACCACAAACAGAATATGTCCAAGAACAGGCCCTCTTCTATTGAGCACTGGGTAGCACAGACTGTCTAAAATCCATTGGTTTTTGAAAAGAGTAAATTTAAAAATGGTTAAAGGTAAGTTGAAATAATTTAAAGAACAAATTAATTTGGGAGTGGCGGTGAAGTGGTTAATTTGAAAACTGTGGCAATGGCCTGAACCTCACAACTGCTTTGCCCTGTGTAGTCCCTTGCATTCATAACTGCTTGAAATGAGTGTGACATCTACCATCACAACTGCTCCCATTTTACTTTCCTTGAAAAGTAATCCAAAAGCTAAAATTCAAAATCAGGGCAAGTAAAAGAGCTTACTTAGGTGAATAAATTGAAGTTTCTGCTTTGATTTACTTCACTAGTTACAGGACTTTGAGTTGAATGTCCATTTGTTTGAACAAAGGTTTAAACCTCTCAGGAGAGGTACCAGGTAGAAGGAAGAGCATAGGTGATGAGGTCACCTCCCAGATCTGCTCTTCAGTTGCCTTGATCTCAGGCAAGTGTTGTCCGCTCTCTGGTACAATGCCCTTCCTAAGCGTGTGCAGTTAGGAATAGCACATACAGCTGGGAGGTTGAAGCAGAGCATTATACCTAGGGCATACAGCAGAGGAAGGTGCCTTGTTCCACTGCTCAATAGAGGTGAGGGGATTCTCTACACATGCCTCTAATTTATACCAGAAATCATCTAAGAAGATCTTCTTTTGTCTTAGGCCTACTGTGCCAGATGCCAGAGGTTATATATAGGATGAAAATGGCAGTCTACATCTATGAGGCAGTCATAGCCACTTACAGACTGACTGGCTTCCTTACTTCCCTCAACAAACATTTATTAAGCTCTTACTATGTTATAAGACAACAAACTACAGCAGGCCCTTCATATCTGTAGGTCCAACCAACTGTGGATGAAAATATTTTAATTGTCAAATGCATACACAAAAGTATGTGCCAGGTGGTGGTAGTGCACTCTTTAATCTCAGCACTCGGGAGACAGAGGCAGACAGATCTCTGCGAATTCGAGGCCAGCCTGGACTATAGAGCTAGTTCCTGGACAGTTAGGGTTACACAGAGAAACCCTGTCTCAGAAAACCAAAATAAATAAGTGAATGAATAAATAAATTACAGACTTTTCCTTTCATTATTCATTAATTCAGTATAACATTGTAGTGGTTTGAAAGAAAGCGGCCCCCAAAGGGAGTGGCACTATTAGGGGGTGTGGCTTTGCGGGAGTAGGTGTGTTCTTGTTGGATGAAGTGTGTCGCTGTGGAGGCAGGCTTTGAGGTCTCGTATATGCTCAAGATACCATCCAGTGTTCCAGACCAATTCCTGTTGCCTATGAGATATAGGACTCTCAGTTATTTCTCCAGCACCATGTCTGCCTGCACACCACCATATCCCACCATGATGATAATGGACTGAACCTCTGAAATGTAAGCAAGCTACCCCAATTAATGTTTTCTTTTAAAAGAGTTGCTGTGGTCATGGTGTCTCTTCACAGCAATAGAAACTCTAAGACAAACATCTATTTTCCTAACATTTGTAGAAATCTTCCTTTATGGAGCAATGTGTTGTACATGCATGTTACATGATTTCATAAAAAGAACTTGAACAACTTCAGATCTGGGTGTTCTGGATGGTGTTGGGGATCTGGTAGCCCATGTGCTTCTGACCCTGAGGCATGGCTGTACTTCATGTTGATCTTATTCAACTGAGAGAGTCAAGGAATAGCCTTCCTCAAGGAGCTAACCTCCTCCTGTAAGAGACAGTTACCAGGAAAAGAAATGCCTGGAAGATCAAAGCAGGGAGAGGTTAGAGGTTGAAAAAGGATGGTGGTATTGCTCTACAGATAGAGTGTCTAGGCACAACTATCCAAAAAGAGAGGCCTTGAGAAGAAATCCCAAAACACAAAGGAATGATGAGTGTGAAGAGAACTCACAAAAAGTGCCAATGTAGCTGGAGCAGAAGAGAGAGAGAGAGAGAGAGAGAGAGAGAGAGAGAGAGAGAGAGAGAGAACAAAGAGAGTGAGCTTGGGAAGATGACCTTGTGTCAGCTGGCAAGTGACAGAATTATATGCAACTTTAACACAGCTGTTTTGCCAATGATACAAATAGAGTGAGAAATATCTAATGCTTCATGGCCAAATGAAGGTAGAGTTGATCCATCCAAGCATTGTTAGCTGCTAGTATATGAGACAATAAGATAAGGTGTTTACATTCTTTGCAATAGCCTCAAATAGTATACTGAGGCTAAATCTAACCAAGAAAGCAAAAGGCTTGTATGATAAAAACTTTAAGACACGGAAGAAGATATCAAAACAATGGAAAGATCTCCATGATCATGGGTCAGTAGGATTAACAGAGTAAAAATGGCCATCCTACCAAAAGCAGTCTACAGATTCAATGCAATCTTCATCAAAAATTCAACACAGTTCTTTACAGTACTTGAAAGGACAAGTCTCAGCTTCACGTGGAAACACAACAACAACAACAACAACAACAATGCCCCCAAAAAAACAGGATAGCTAAAATCCTGAATAATAAAAGAATTGCTGTCAGTATCACTGTCACTGACCTATAGTAATAAAAGCAACATGGCATTGGCACAAAAACAGACATATCAATCAACAAAATTGAATAGAAAACCCAGACATAAATCTACACACCTATGGACAATTGATTTTTTATTTAAAAAAATAAAAAATACACATTGGAAGAAAGACAGCATCTTCAACAACATGTCTGCATGTGGAAGAATCCAAATTGGCACATAATTATCCTGCACAAAACTCAACTCCAAATGGATCAAAGGCCTTAATATAACATCAAATGCACTGACCCTGTTAGAGAGAAACTGGGGAATAGCCTTGAACACATTGACACAGGAAAAGACTTTCTGAACAGAATACCATTAGCATAGGCACTAAGATCAATGACTAATAAATGGGACCTCTTGAGACTGAGAAGCTTCTGTAAGGCAAAGGGCACTGTCATTCAGACAAGGCAGCAGCTAAAGAACAGGAAAGATTTTTACCAACTTCACATCTAATGGAGGGCTAGTATCCAAAACATGTAAAGAAGTTTAAAAAAATGTATATCAATGTTATAGAATATTATTTCAAGTGTGTTACTTTGTTTATGCTCTGGAATGTTTGTCTAATGATGCAAAGATGTGTTTGATTAAATAAAATTCACCTGCAGTCAGGAGGCTGGCTGAGTCAGCAACTAGCTGACAGGAAATGGTCAGGAGGAGCCAGAGAAGAAGGAGGACTCCAGGGGCCAGCCACCCAGCTACACAGCAAGCCATGGAGTAAAAGTAAGATTTACAGAAATAAGAGAATGGGAAAAGCCCAGAGGCAAAAAGCAGACCGGATAAGTTAAGAAAAGCTGGCTAGAAACTAAGCCAAGCTAAGGCCAGGCATTCATAATTAAGAATAAGTCTCCATGTGTGATTTACTTGGGAGCTGAGTGGCAGTTCCCCAAAAAAAGAGTCAAAAAACAAACAATAATATATCAAGAAAACAACACAATTTAAAAAATGGAATACAGATCTTAACTGAGAATTCTCAGAAGAAGAAACTCAAAGCTGAGAAGCACTGAAAGAAATGTTCAACATCTTTAGTTATCAGTGAAATGAAAATCAAAACTTCTTTGAGATTTACATCTGTCAGAATGGCTAAGATGATAAAGCAAATGACAGCTCATGCTGGTAAAGATGTGGAGTAAGAGGAACACCCATCTATCACTGGTGGGAGTGCAGCTTGTACAGCCATTATGGAAATCCATGTGGTGGTACCTCAAGAAGATGGGAATTGATCTACTTCAAGATCCAGCTGTCCCACTCTTGGATATATACCCAAAGGACACCTTGTCTTACCATAGAGAGACTTGCTCAGTCATGTTCATTGCTGCTCTAGTCATAATAACCAGAAGGTGAAAACAATCTAGATGTCCCTCAACAGATGAATGTATCACAAAATATGGTATATTTATACAATGGAATATTACTCACCTATGTAAAATAATGAAATCATGAAATTCGCAGATAAATGGATGGAACTAGAAAAAAAATCATCCTGAGTGAGGTAAGCCAAGCCTAGAAAGACACATATGATATGTATTTGCTTATATGTGGATATTAGCTACTGAGTCAATAATAACCAAACTACATCTGTAGACCCAGAGAAGTTAGGTATAAAGTAAGAGACTAGAAGGACAAGTAGATCTCCCTAGGAAAGTGCAATAGAACAGATAATTATGGATGGATGGCAAGGGGTGCTGGCATAGGAGAATGAAGTAGGCATGGAGGGAAGAGCAGGACAAAGGAGGGAGAAAAGGGAGAGACAGCTAAAATTAAGGGCCATAAGAGAGGCAGTATGGAAGCCTAATATAGTAGAGGCTTCCTAAAATATATGCATATAGGGAGGCTATCTAAATGAGGTTACCACATAATGGGAGAGAAAGAGTTCCAACTGGACATCTCTTGTCACCAAATGAAGCTTCCAGTACTGGGACTGGGTTATATCTAATTGAGTTATTGGCCAAAGGGGCCCCATGGGAACACCTAAACAACCCAAGTTCTTGTCAAGAGTGTCAGTTGCAAGGCCCCATTGCTGAAGAAACACCTGCACAACTCATTGAACATGGAGAAGCTGAGTTATGCTCACAAAGAGCCTTCACCCCTATGTGCTAGCATCTTTGGTGCAGGAAGGCACTCTACATGCTACCAAAAGAGAAATATAAACACCAACCCAGCCACAAACCCTCTGATCTACAGTTGTGTCCTGCCTGCAATATATGCCGGTGCAGGGGTGGCACAAAGCTTGTGCCACTCAATATTTTATCTACCTTAAATTCTACTCCACAAAATGGAACGCATATCTGACACTGCTTGTGTGACCAAGAACTAGTTAGGCTTGGAGTAAAATGAAACACTACTGATCTACTAAAAGAACATAGCAACAAAATGACTCCTAATGACATCTGCTATACTCATAGATCAGTGCTTTGCTCAGTCATCATCAGAGAAGTTTCCTCCTGCAGCAGATGAGAACAAATACAGAGACCCACAGCCATGCAATATACAAAGAGTAAGAGATAGAGAGACCTTGGAATACTCAGCCCTAAATGGAAATTCTCTATCAAATCTCTCCCTGATTAAGGTCTTAGGGAACCCTGAAGAAGTGGAGCAGAAAGAGTGTAAGGGCCAGAGGTTATGGAAGACACAAGGGAACAAGCCCCTTAAATCAAGATGACTAACACATATATGAGTTCACAGAGGCTGAGGCAGCATCCACAGGGCTTACAAAAGTCTGCACCAGGTGGGGTCCTAGAGCTAAAAGGAGAAATGGTCATATGCTCCTGTCCATAACCCAGTATCTCTCTCCAGTTGATAACCACCTGCAAATGAAAATTTAGTTTCTCCAAGGTAGTCTCACTTGGGAAGCAAGCCGCTCTTAAGGGTAGCCTGCGTGCCCAGAAGTAGATGCCAACAGAAAATGAACTCTACAGCATCTTTTGGAAATTCCTTGTCTTGTAATGGTGTTGGGACCCTTTTCTTTTTCTTTTTAGTTTTATCTTATTTTTATTTTCATTCATTTTAAAAGTGTTTCTCTCTATTTTTACCCTACAAGTCCTCTGGGTACATACTATGGATTCCAGGTTCAGTGTTTTTATGGGATTCTGCATGTGCGGACCAGTGAGTCTCTGTCCTATCTGTTACTTGTGTCTTTTCTCGGGTTCTTTTCCTTCGTCTGTTTGTTTTGTCCTATTCTGATGTGTTAGTTTTTGTTTTATCGTATTTATTTCTTATTGTTATCTCCTAAAAGCATGTTTGTTTTCTAATGAGAGACAGAGAGGGGGTGGATCTGGAGGGGAGGGGAAAGAGGGGAGGAGGGAGGGGGAGGAGAAGGGTAATCTAACTCTGTAATCAGAATATATTACATAAGGAAAAAGTTTAGTTTTAATTAAAGGAAAAATGAGGTGCTTACCATCTATTGAGATCATGAAACAAAATGCTAACATGATTCTCATTATAGCCTTTATGGAACTCATTGGGGCTCCATTGATGATAAGATTGAGGGTGTGTATAGGACTTGGGGTCACCTCTTAGTGATTGTCAAAGGCTTTAATTGATTCCAAGGTAGGCTCCCTCTGCTTTCTCTATAAGGGGGTCTTTGTCAACACAGTATAGTATACACAAGTATATACAACACAGTGTAGTTATGCGCAAGCAATATTTCCCTCTTATTACAAGACTGGGTAAATATCACTTTTGGTGTTCTCCATAATGCATGCCTTTATTCTTGCATGGTTAGTGTGTTCCCCGGATTTCAGACTTTAATTTGGTCTGGAGACACCTGTGCATACTGAGAACTAGCAGAAAGTGTAGAACACCACTGATTTCAGGGATAACCCATATCTCTTATGCACTAGGATATCCTGTTGAAATGGGTTGGAGGTTCTTGACAGAAGGCAATGGTTTTGGACCAGTCAGGAAGGTATTAAAGTTGGCAGACATATAGACATATAGGAGTTCTTAGTGAATCATATTGGCCTGAACTACAACCTACTCTGAGATGGCTCACTTTTAGTTAATTCTCTTTGGTATTTGTATTGCTCATTTGGAACCCGGGCTAATAATCAATTGCATGAATCTTACAGTGTAGCTGTGCAGAGAAATGAGTTAGTACTTAGAAATCAGATAGCAGCCAGGTATGGTGGCACATGCCTTTAATCCCACACTCAGGGGGGCAGAGGTAGGTGGATCTTTGAGTCCAAGGCCAGCCTGGTCTACAGAGTAAGTTCATGGACAGCCAAGGCTACACAGAGAAATCCTGTCTCCAAAAACCAAAATTAAAAAAAAAAGTGAAGAAAAAAGTGGATCAGAAATCAGATATCAAAATGTTTGATATGGACTCAGTATTCAATAAAGATTAGCTACTTTTCTAATTAGAATACTTTCTATTAGGTATTAGGATGTGGTCTGGTGGCTAGTATGTGCTAGATTCTATTTCAGCACATGCAAAATTTCCATTAAAGATACAGATGAGCAATTTGAACTGTAGGAATTTGATGGACTTGACATAGTACACCCATGGGAACCAGAAAAGAGATGTGATCAGATCCCACAGTGAGTGGTGTTATAGAGGAACTGGAAGGGCAAGAAAGTGGTAAACAATTCAGGCAGTAGACAGAGTTTTGATTTCAAGATATTAGCAGCAAAGGAAAGGCTGGAGTATTGCTGGAGGGAGGCTTCAGGATGAGCTTCCCTAGGGCTGAGGTCCAGGACCGACATAGCTGATATCCTATGCCTTATCGTGAATGCCTTTCCTCCCAGGGATGCAGGCCCCATTCTTTTAGTCTGGCCAAGAAACTGGTAGAGAAAAAGTACACAGTCCTGAGCTGACCCTAGAGAGCAGAACAAGGAGAGATCCTCTGGACCACTACCTGTGGGTCCCTTTGTCAATGCCCAAGGTCATGGAAATGCTTCCCTCATGGTCTTAAAATACACTGCCATAATAAGTTCCTTTTCCACTGATGGGAAAAACAGCCCTCACTATGCTTCACTAAGCCTGGCATGTTGTTATTATTTGGGGGGTGGGGGCTGAATATAATAAACTATGTTTTCCTCTGATCAAAATGTATACAACAATCTATTTTTGAGTGAAGTGCAAACTTACCTTGACTACGTCTCATGATAAGTTCATTCATCTGGTGCATGGCTGACTCAAGTTCACAGACTTAAACTAGAAATACTTTATAAAACAAGCTAGAAATTTGGCTGCATGAATTTTTAGTGACCCATGTTTGCCAGAGAAATCGCAAGGCAAGGCAATAATTGGTGTTAGCCTCTGTGACTTAGCTTTTAAAAGTCATGAGTCACTCTGGGCAAAGAAATATTGGGAAGGTGATGTGACAAGCCCTTTGCAGTTGAGAGACTCAAAGTATGAAGACTTATCAGCTGAATGTTACAGCTGAAAAATGGTAGAGTTGGAAGGGTACATGATCTGGCCAGTGTGTGGACTTCAGGGACATGTGGTAGAAATTATAAGTGATAACTTTCCTGTGAAATGTGTCAACCAACCACTACTCAAGTTATCCCATGTTCCAATAGAATTCTCTAGAAGGGGGAAGGTGGCAAGAGGAAGATGATTAAGCAGTAAAACTCTTTTAGAGTGAGGTGAAAATGTGTCCAAAGTATATAGACAAGGAGAATAGTGCAGTCAGCCAGGAGAGACCCAAGGAGCTCCAACTGTTTAAATAAAATGGCCATTTTATATTCACAACGGGCCAGATTTTACCCAGTATAGCTCAGCAGGAATTCTTTGGAAAGATTCCTGACTCTAGAATTACTTGGTGAGAGTGAACTGGGGCCCTATGAAAGTGATACTTGGTGATTTTATTCAACGGCCTTTAAAGCATCGGATAGACTTAGAATTACTTTCCCTCTAGTCTCAAGTTGGCACAACTCTGCACCAGGTAAAGATGAAGATTCAACAAATTTCAGTTATACTCGGAACTGGCTTCCCTTTCGGCTCGACAGCTTTTGTAAAGGGAAAAAAGTCCCTCCAATGACTTGTGCATTTGCTCGACTACCTGAGCACGCATATTAATTTCTACAGAAATTGTGTGCTATGCAGAGTTGGCCCGGCCACCTGAGCTAGGACAGTTTGCACAGCCTTTAAGAACCCTGCAAGTATGAAGGATGCTGCAGCTAGCCATGTTTATACACCGAGTCAAGCTGTGCCTTGTCACGGCAGCAGACACCAAAGGGGTTTGCTCTGCCCGTCCGTTGTCTCTGCTGTAATCACATTCTCTGCTCTGATATTTCAAAATGTTCCAGTCTACTTGGCCTTCTCTGATGTTGTCCTTCAATTTGGGAAGTTGTTGCCCTCATCTTTCCTTTCCAATACCACAAACTATCTACAGCAAACCTCTGTCTCCCCTTCCTTTACTTCCTTTTTAAAATTCTTAAAAATCATCATCATCATCATCATCATCATCAGTGTGTGTGTGTGTGTGTGTGTGTGTGTGTGTGTGTGCGCGCACACGCGCGCGCGCGCGCGTGGTGTATGACAGAGTGTGTGGGTGCATGTCATCAGCACATGTGTAAGTCAGGATAACTTCCAGAAGTCAGTTCTTTCCTTCTACAGTGGACTCTGGAGGTTAAACTCAGGTCATCAATCCCATGAGGCTTTTACCCACCAAGCCATCTCACCAGCCTTTCCCTTTCTTTTCAAAGTTCCCAGTGATGTGGGGATAAAATTTCATCTTTATTACTACTATGGTTTGGATGTTAGATGTCTCCCTAAAAGTTCATGTGCTAGATGCTTAGTACCCATGGTAGGGATGTTGAGGAGGGGCCTACTTGGGTCACTGGGGTTACTTTCTCCCTCGAGGCTCTGTCCTCCCTAGCAGGTGCCACATCCCTTCTCTGCTTCCTCACAGATGTGATACTCCCTCCCACAGATCTCTGCAAGTTGCTGTGGGACCCTGACCACAGCCTGCACTGTGCCATTTGGACCTATAGCCTCCAAAACTATGAGTTTGATACATTTCTTTATAAAATTACCCTGTGTCATATATTTCATTGTGATGATTTTTAAAACTGACCCATCTGTGCCAACATTCAGGACACAAACAGAAATTCAAACAACTTGTCTAGCCAGTGTCGTTGGTCACTGCTGTAACAAAGCACGCAACGAGAGCAACTCAAGGAAGGGTTCAGCGTGGCTCCCGGGGTGGGGACAGTCTCCCAGCAGGGAAGTCAGAGCAGCAGAGGAGAAGGCAGCTAGCCCAGTGTGTCTGTAATCAAGAGGGAGAGAGGAATGCTTGTGCTCAGCCTTATGTCCCTTCTCAGCACAGGACTGCAGTCCACTCACTGGTGTTGCCTGCACTCCCAGTGAGTCTTGGCTGGACATTTCTGAAGACACCCTCCTAGACAAAAGCCAAAGGTGTGATTCCATCAGGGTTCTAACTCCCATCAAGTTGACTTTACGATTAACTATCGCAAGTCTACCCCTTGCCAACCTGACACCGAAAAATACCCCTCTGCTGTGCAACCCTAGAGGTCAAAGTCTCCTTTATCCCGTATTGTAAGATGAATCTATTTCACCTGCAAGATTCCTATAGTGTTTAACAGTCCAAACCTAATTCAAAAATCTGAAACCTTTTCTGAGATTCAAGGAGCTCTCTTAAATGTGAGACCCTATGAAACAAACAAAAATTAAGTTACATGCTTTCAATACATAACAGCACAGAATAAATACCTCCATCTCAAAGGGGAGGAATGGGAAGACAACCGGGAAAGACTGAGCCAAACAGGACCAAATCCCCTCAAAGCAAACATCAGACCCTGCAGTTCCTTGTCTTACATGTGGAACGCATGATGGAGTCATCTCTGCTCCGATGGCCTTGGGTATCTCTCCCTCCCTAGCCCTCCCCCAGCAGCACACATACTTCCTCACTTGGGCTGCTACTCCATGCCTGCAGCTTTCCTTGGCAGATGTCTCACAGTCCTGACATCGCTAACATCATTGAAATGTAGATATTATCTTCTCAGCTTCATGGAATGGCTTCTCAGAGCCTCCTTACAGGGGAATCTGACACTGGCACACATTGTCTGGCACACATTGGTGGCACAAGAACCCATGACCCTTTTGCTCTTGAACGTTCATGCTTACGAAGCCAGTATCACGTGGACAATTCTCAGGCTCTTGCCATCCAATGAATTTGTGTTTTCACAAAGTGTCCTATGGAGGGGTGCTGTCTGTAGGGCATCTTTGCGATTGTCCTAGAATAGAACACTAGTTCTCTTTGGTGGGAAAAATCCCTTCAACAGTTGCAGTGGTGTTTCCTGCAATTGTTTGGAACTTTAAACTTATTCTTCTTCTTTCCATAACACACACTTCCAGTATTTTTCTGCTCCATCTACTGTGTGCTGTTTGTCTGTCCGCCTGTCTGTCTGTCTATCTACCTATCTATCTATCTATCTATCTATCTATCTATCTATCTATCTATCATTTATGTATCTGTAATTCTAGATGAGAGCAGTGAACAGCAACCATGATACAACCTAAATATTGCCTTGTTTTGATATTCTTTCCACCAAACAAATTAGACTATTAATTTTGCGGTCAGCCTCACTAAAATTTTCAGAACAGGTCAGATGCAGCTAGATTATTTGCCAGAAGATAACATGAATGGCCTCTATCCTAGTCTCTGACAGCGCCCGTGTTCCTCTCTGACACTGGGTCTGTAGTATCCAGATTTCTCTTGGCATTCTGGACTTCTAAACTCCCACCCAAACAGCTGATTAAGTTCTGCTTACAGCATTCTAGGCTTCTCTAGTTTTCAGCATTAAAATCTTCCACATTCCTTCTACAAACCATTTTAGAAGTCCACATAATGGGGTTCATCCCGGCAGCACCGCCACTGCTGGAGTCCTTTCTGTACCACTTTTCCCCTTGCTGTGACCAAACACTTCACAAAGAACTGAAGGAAAGGAGGACACAAAAGCCCAGCCTCCTGACAACCTCTAACCTGTGGGGTACCAATGCTAGCGTGAAGCAACCACTTCAAGGCTCTTGCTGCTGAAGGCTTGTTTTAGCCCAGCCACAGGTGCATCTTCCCAGATCACATCTGCTATGGAGAGCCTGGGTGCAGGCGCCCCACAGCTTCCCAGCACTGTCGTCCATGTGCTAATACGTCTGAAAGAAGCCAACTCTGCTGGGGATGTTTCAACTGTTCTCATTTCTCCCCCTCCTCTCCCTCACCTCTTCTCTCCTTCCTCCCCCTATTGCTGGTTTTCTTCTTCTTCCTCCTCTTCCTCCACCTCCTCTTCCATCCTCTTCTTCTTCCACTCATTTGAAAAGAAATCCTGTTGGATGATCACATTGCATTGTAGCCCATTACAAATCATTCCACAGTCAAAGGATACTGCTACGCACATGGTCAGAGTGCAGGTTGCCAAAGCTCTCTGGAAAAAAAAAAGAATGTTGTCTGGCACATCAAAAGCCATGGTATGGTTAATCTAAATGTGTTGACCATGATGTCTACCCCCACAACTAGAATTTATGAAGAAGATCACTTCTTCCTGTGTTTCAGAGCTACCTGGCCAATCTACTGCCAATAAAGAGGATTTAGTTCCATCTCATCCCATAGGACTCAGCTTAACTCTGCTTCCCATGCCAGTGCTCCAGGTCTGGGTAGCATCATTTAGAAGAATGGAAAAGAGGGTAAACTTCTGAGCCCAGTTGTATGGATACAGGGATGGAATCTCTCTTGGTGCAACTCTGTCAATGGGAATTCCTAAATACAGAAGCAGAAGCAACCAGTGCTCCAGGTCTGGGTAGCATCATTTAGAAGAATGGAAAAGAGGGTAAACTTCTGAGCCCAGTTGTATGGACACAGGGATGGAATCTCTCTTGGTGCAACTCTGTCAATGGGAATTCCTAAATACAGAAGCGGAAGCAACAGGAACCATTAAACAGCTGAACTCCAGCAGCCTCAGAGCCAGACACTCAGAACATCTCTGCCTTAGGTGTCCCGAGTCTCCGCTCCTGTCACTGCACTTGGTGGCTTTAGCATCCAGTACCTCTCTTCCTTTACCTACCACCTCCTCTGCTTTTCCTGTAGCTCCTGCTAGCATGGCACAGTTTATCGCTGAAGCTTACATTTTTAAAATTTATACCACTTAGTCCTATTCTTGACTTCTAACACCCGCATTCCTTTGCCTGGCACTCCCAGTTCAAAACTTTCTGATTGCCATCAGCTCTTCCAAACCTTAGCCAGACTGTGGCATGCTCTTGTAGTCCTAGCCACGCAGCAGGCTAAGGTGACTAGAACTGAGAGGGTAGCCCAGGCAACCTAACAAGACTCCATGTTAAAAATAAAAACAGCTTGGACGCCTTTTCACTGTGGTTTAGTAGTGTCTCTTCTAGCCCAGCCCCCACTCTCTCCTTCCCCAGCTTGGCCCTCTGGTTCATTGTGGTATCCCTCCCAGGACCGTTCCCAGGAGAAACTGGCCAACACAAAGTAAATTTCATTTGTTTTGTGGACTTTTTGTTTCATCTTATTTTGTTCTGCCTTTTTTTCCTTTAGCGTCTTTGTTTTGATTTTTGATTTTGTGTTTTTGTAAAGTTTGTTTTGTGTTTGTTGTTATAAGAGGCTGGGGGGAGGGGAGAGAGGATAAAGTTGGGTGGATAGAGAGGTGAGGGAACTGGGAAAAGCTGGGGGAGGGAAAATAAAATATATGTGTGAAAAAATTAATTAAAATCAAATGTGCCCCCTTCTCCCTGGTTCCCTTTCCCCTAACCATCCTCATCTGGAAACTCCGCCCCCCCAGTTCCATATCAGCACAGTTCTGGCCACTCGGCCTGGGCTCTAGCCAGAGAAATGGCAGCTGTGCTAATTTCCTCCTTTAAGTTGTGAACATCTGTCTCGGGTAAGCCCTCTGTGCACCATGATCCAATGGTCCTCCTCAGCTCACTTTTCCTATCCCCAAGACAACCGTCATCTGCTTCCCTTCTCTCCAGAGCCCTGGGATTCTTGTCCTGCTGGGCACCTCTGTTCTCATATCAAGGGACACTAGAGAGGAGGGAAACCTCCTCTTTAAGGCCCAGAATGCACCAGTCTGACTACCTGTCACCAGAAAGGGGGAACTGTTGCTTACTTTGGGAGCTCTGACAGAAATCAAGCTCTTGCACTTAGGTGCTAGACTCTAGGCTTCTTGCTTTCTGAGCACTGGGCTGCTGGTATGCCTTCCCATTACATCATCTCCTTTTTGAAGAAGTTGTCTTGGGATTACTACTGCTGTGAATAAACACCATGACCAAAGAAAGTTGGGGCAGAAAGGGTTGATTTACCTCACAGTTTCATATAATCATCATGAGCCTGGAGGCAAGAGCTGGTGCAGAAGCCATGGAGGGGTATGCTCCATGACTTGCTTAATGTGCTTTCTTATAGATCTCAGAACCATCAGCCCAGGGATGGTACCACCCACAATGGGCTGGGCCCTCCCTCATCAATTACTAATTAAGAAAATGCCTTACAGGCTTGCCTGCAGTGTGATCTTATGAGGCATTTTCTTAATTGAGGTTCCCTCCTCTTAGATGGCTTTAGCTCATGTCAAGTCAACATAAACCAGCCAATTCAGAGAGTCCCTGAACACAAGCTCCTCATCTAAGCATAGCCTCAGAAATTTTTTCACACAGGAAAGTTCTGAAAGGAAATTTGTATATGCTGGTTAGTTTGTCAACTTGACACAAGCTAGAGTTGTCTAAGAAGAGAGAACCTCAGTTGAGAAACGTCTCCATCAGATTGGCCTGTGGGCAAGTCTTTGGGGGCATTTTCTATGGAGCTGAACTTTTCCTGTGTCCCACCCAGTCTGCAGCTACTCAGACCCAAGTAAACACACATAGGCTTACATTAATTAAAATTGCATGGCCATGGGTCAAGCTTTTTGCTCGTTAGCTCTTATATCTTAAATTATCCCATAACTATTAATCTATGTATCACCACATATTCTGTGGCTTTACCTGCATCTCATTACATGTTGTTCCTTGGGCAGCAGCTGGCATCTGTCCTCTCCTTCTTCCTGGCTCTCTCTCTGAATTTCCTTCCTGCCTCTAAGCTGCCTTGCCATAGGCCAAAACTTTATCAACCAGTCAGAACAACATGTATTTGCAGTGTACAGAAAGACATTCCCCCGTAATTTCTTAATTAATAATTAATGTGGGAGGGTTCAGCCCATGTGGATGGTGCCTCCCTTGGGCAGGTGGTCCTTTGTTGTATATTTTAAAAAGCAAACTGAAGGAGCCATGGAGCACAAGTCAGCAAGTAGTGTGCCTCCATGGTTTCTGCTTCAGTTCCTGCCTCCAGGTTCCTGTCTTGAGTTCCTGACTTTCATGGATGATGACTGACTACAAGAAGATGAAGTAAAATGTTTCCTCCCCAAGTTGCTTTTGGTCATGGTGTTTATCACAACAGTAAGCAAATTGAGACATAGTGTCTGCTTACTCATGACTCACTCCTTCCTCAGTTCTCTTGGCTAGGGTTTCTCACTGTCTTCTCTCTGGACAAGGTTTTCATCACCTCCATGTAGCCAATATCAGCTCTGAGACTTCTCCCAGTCTGGCTTCTGAGAATCTCTTCACACTTTGGTCCTCATGATTACAGTGCTACAGTGGCATAATTTTACAGAATTTGTTGACATATTTATTTCTATTAACATTCATACAGTTACTGTTAAGAATTCCTTTCCTACAGTTTAGAAAAATGAGAGGCTACATGAGTTTCCAAGAATCATAAACCAATTAGTAGCAGAACTGAAAATGAAATAAGCAGCTTGCAGCAGAGGTGTCTTGTGTTTCCCGAACACTGCACTGTGCAGCTTGTAGCAGAGGTGTGTTGTGATTCCCCACGATGCACTGCCTCCATATCATAGGCCCTCATTGTCCTCAGTCAGGGGGCTCCTCACTCTGTGAAACCCACCTCATGCTTTTCCTTTCTCTGCTTCTTCTCCTAGAGCAGACCTGCACCTCTCTCCCCTCTTCCTTCATGGTCTTCCCAAGCACGCCCATGTGCCCTGGTTTTCTGACTCTTGTGTCTGTTTCAGTAATTCCCACCCCAGCACCTTCATCATTCCTTCTTTCATCCTTTGTGCATTTAATGCATCAATTACATGCACTTCACTGTTTCCAGAAGCCATTCAAGACAGGAAGGGATAGACCTAAGACATCAGGGCTCCCAGATTAGGCTGTGCACCCTTTACAGGTCAATGTGCTCTTGGGGATAAGAAAGAAAGAAAGAAAGAAAGAAAAAACAAAAAAGAAAAACAGGAAACAAAACAAAAACCTTGGTATACTTTTGTGGCTCTCCAAAGCTCCAAATACTCTGCCTTGGGATTTAGCTTCTCCCCTTGGGTTGTTGTGAGTAGCACACCAACAGCACGGCCATTGAGGATATGAGAAATTTATAATACATGCAAGATGACTCTGCTTAGGGTCTGTGCTGTGAAACAAGCACACTGGATGGCTGCCTGGAGATGTCTTTCTCAAGACTGATTCCATGCTTCTGCGCTTCTGTAGGGATGACCATTCTTGCTGTGCCTATTGGCTGCCATGGACTGCTTTGTGAATATTGATTGTACTTGCTCTTCAGTGCATTGCTTGGGAATTCATTAAAAATAGTTATGTATTATGTAAATGCATAAACTTGCCCTGCCA
Organism: Onychomys torridus; assembly: GCF_903995425.1. Lineage (NCBI taxonomy): Eukaryota > Metazoa > Chordata > Mammalia > Rodentia > Cricetidae > Onychomys > Onychomys torridus. Next base: position 11,960,655 of record NC_050444.1, read on the forward strand.
TTTCATAGTCACTTTAACCCTGTTTTGCATACAAAGCAAGCCCTGTTTTTTTTGTTGTTGTTTGTTTTTTTGTTTGTTTGTTTTAAATGAAGAGTGCATCTGTGGTGTTAGGCTGCCACATTCTGCTTATGCACGCCCACGAGCTGGTCATCACTATCTAACTGCAAACCGTGCATGTGTTGCATGCAGTTGTGGGATACAGCCACCATTATAGACACTGCAAGAGTGTGGTGCTGATGGCATAGTCAGAAGTGGTAAGTGGGGTGAGTCAAGTGATACGGCTGTCATGACTTTGCCCTTATATTTTCTGAATGAAATGACACATTTTTATAGGCCTAGGCATTCCCCAACAAAGCAACACATTCCCACCCCAAGGCCTTTATGTTCATATTCCCTTCAGCCATAAAAGTTATTTCTGCCAGAGACTTATTCTTTCTGGGGCTGTGCTTAAATTCAAGTCTTTAAATGTGTGTCCTGCTGGTCCCTAATGCTCTGCACCCCTTATGTGTGTGTGTGTCTATCTTAACTTATGATACATAGAGCCACTGAACATTGGGGTGTATAATATCTTTTTGTTGTTATTTTGATTATTTTCTATTTTCCTAGCCTATAAACATCACAGGACAGGATCTTTTGCTAATTTTTATAGCTCCAGTACTTCCTAATGAGAGGTCTGATGTTTCTTTAATGTGTGCTAATGGAGCCCAGGCTTGAGTCTTGGCTTTAATGGGGTGTATCTTAAACATCTCTTTTTCCTTACTTTAGGCAATTTCTTTGATAATGGAAGCAAATCATTCAAATAAAACAACCCCTCTTACGCATCTCTCATTCTCATGAATTCCCTCTCTTTCCTCTCTTCCTTCCTTCTTCTGCCTCTCACTCCTTTTATGTTATACATGACTGCCTCCATCTAGCCCCTCCCTACAAAGACACATCTGTGGCACAATATACCTGTGCACACTGGCTTTTAAGGGGCTTTCTTCTCTGCCTGCCCCTGGGGTGACTATGGGCCTGCTGCCCAGCCTGCTGCTGACCAGGTGCCATTGTCAGGTGTGCATGAGTGGAGGCCTGCAGGTCACATCAGAGTTTCATGACAGTCTCTTCCAGAAAGGTCATGCAAAACATTTCTCCTGGAATATATCGTACTAATCACTTTCAGACCTTGCCTTAGATGTCCCCGAAGCTTCCCAGGAACCATCTGAATGTGCATTCCCATGAGAGACTAGTTCGGGACACAAGAACATGTTGAAATTAAACTGCCTGATGACTTTGGACATTGCTATGCACATATTTCTAGGGTGATCTAAAAGAACAGAGTAATTTCTATTGGAGGGCTGGGGGTTGTGTTTGTCTATCATGTGGAATGGCAGGAAGGGAAACACATATTGATTTTTGCAAATGCAGACTTTTATGGTCTCCAAAGAAATGAAAGAAATCAGAGGTTCTGTTTGCTATTGCCATATGGAACCTAGTGCGAGAAAAATTGACCAGCCTGCAAGCCTGCACTTTCTGGTCTTAAATCTTAGCTATGAATTGTGTTTTTCTTCTTACTCATGGAGATCCCTTAAACATTTAAGTGGGGGCTTGCTTGCCTGTCCTCTGTGGTTCACTGCAGATACCCTCTTTGGATTAGACTGTTTAACTCCCTCTAGCCATGAATTTTTCCCCTTGACACACATATTTCTTTTGGGAAAGTGAGGTCAGGAGGAAACATGTTCAGTTGACTTTTCTGTTGACTGCATGGGGAGTTGAGAGTGCTGGTTAAAAGCACAAGCTTTGAGGTTTCGCAGCAGAGCTGGATGAGATTCTTGTATTCTCTACGATTTCTATAATTGAGACAAGTTATTGAGGGAGGTGGTACTGAAGAGAGTTTAAGAACATGGGCTTCCAAGCCTGACAGCTTAGGTTTAAATCTTGGCTCTGTCACTTCCGGACCATTGGCTTTAACTCTCTGAGTATTAGTTTCTTCTTCTTTAAATGCATGCTTCTTCTGGATGGCGAATAAGTCAAGTATTGCGTGCCTTAGTTACTTTTCCTTTTTGCTGTGACAAAATACAGTGGCAAAAGCAACTTAAGGGACAAATAGTTTATTCTGGTATACAGTTGGAGGACGGTTCATCATGGGGGAGTTCTGGCTGCAGAACCTTGAGGCAGCTGGTCACATTGCCCCCACAGCTGGGAAGCAGAGAGTGACACGTTCTGGTGCTCAGTTCACTTTCTCCTTTTTATTTACTCCAGGTCCCAAGCCCAGGGGATGGTGCTGCCCATAGTTACAGTGTCTCTTCCCATCTCAATGGGCTACTCAAGATAATGCCTCACAGGCTCAGCCAGAGGCTAATCTCCCCTAGACGGCCTTCACAGATGTTCTCAGAGGTCTGTCTCCTAAGTCTTCTAGACACTATCACACTGACAATTGATACTAATCATAGCATCAGAAGTGTGGGAGAGACAGAGCCACCTGCTGTGACTGACAAGCTGCCAGAAAGAATACAGCTACCTACAGAGCTGATGGGAAACCTGATGCAGCAACAAATGAGATGCCAAGGTGGAAATGAGCAGGAAGGAAGAAGAAACAGGGGATGAGGAAGATGAGGAGGAACCAGATGATGGCGATGAGCAGATTCCTGCCATTCTTCTCCTTGTCTATAAAGTATTTAAATCCTGTATAAACAACTCCCTCCTTCTGGTGAAAAACTGAAGCACAAGGCTGTGGAAAGTTTGTTTCTCAAGCCTATAGTGTCTGGCTTTGTAGAGTTAACACACCACTGAATGTGTCTTTAGGTAGTACAGTCCTGGTGGTGTTTTCAGGAGCCATGCTACTCTTGCCTGTTAAATGGCATGGAAATTTAAAGCAGGCTATTAGTGCATAGCACATGTTAGTTACATGTAGAGTTGGTAGTCTCCCCCTCTTGCTAGTCTCTGGTGTAGTCTATATGAAAATAATCCATTTGTAAATCTGAATATCACCTTGTAATTGCAAAAATGAGTTGCTGCTATTTTGTTGACATTCTGAATGTTTTAAAATAAATACAATTTTTATTAGAAGAAAGGAAAATGTGGTATATATACACAAGAGGGTAGTATTCAATTCTAAAAAATGAAATTATGTCACCTGCAGAAAAGCACGTGGAGCCAAAGATTACTACGTTAAGAAAAATATCAGACTCAGAAGAACAAATATCACATTTTTCTCATATGAAGAAACAGAATCTTGAGAGAAAGAAAGTGGAAGCCGTAGAAGGGAGACTACTTGGGAGAGAGAACCACAGGCAGGAGGCAGGAGACAATAATGAGTGGAATACGATTGATGTCCATTGCCCATGTGTTTGAAATACAACGAAACCCATTGTTTTATACAAATAACATATGCTAATTAAAAAGAAAAATACATCATTTCTCTTTAAATTACTAGCATTATAATAGAAAAATATAACAGGGAAGGGTAATACTAAATAGAATTACAGTCTGTTATCAGAACAGTGAGTGGAAGAAAAGGGAAATTCCTTTAGGAAGGGCCTTTTGGGGTGTGGTCTCTATGAAGAATTCCTAGAAGCCATCCCCACAGGGAAGGAGAGCTGGGGGAGGGGCCATGGGAGAAAAATGTCTCTAAGTATCACAGGAGATAGAAGTCTCTGGAGTCTTGTGGAGGTCGGAGACAAGGAAGGAGACAAGTGGCCGGCCAAGGTGTGGGGGGACCTCACACTGACACTGCTGCACTTTTTGTCTGTGAAGTGAAGAGGAGAAGCCCAGAGACGTGGGTGGGGTGGGGAGTTGGCCTAGAGGACCTTGCACAGGGACTGCTGCTGTCCCCCGTTTCAGAGAAGTGAAGAAAACAGGTGCCGGACCCCATCTCCTCTTGACATTGGAGTCTGTAGTGGTTACTGCAGGCACAGGTAGGGATAACAAGCCATAAGAAAGGACTCTACCATCCTGCATTGGTCTGTTGGGTGGGAAGCTTCTCAATGTCGGCATTTCTGAATTTTAGTCCCCTTTCCTAATCACTAACTCTGTAGACCAAAAATAACTTAACCCCACTTCCCTTTGCTTCCTGCTTTCATGCCCATAAATGTGAGTAGTAATCATAACACCCACAAGCCACTCACTCTAACTATGAGGCTCAAACAAGTTGAATGGTACCTGGTATTCAGTAAGTACGAAATGTAATTTGTTAATTGAGGTTCTAAATAATATGTGATGGGTAATCTTGGTTGTTCACTGGACACACCTGGGAAAGTGGAGCCTTAGCTGAGTTTGGACAACATAAGAAAGGTCACTGAACCTGAGCCTGGGAACAGTAGGAAGCAGCATTCTCCAAGGCAACTTCCCACAGTGATGGAGTGCAGCCTGGAAGTCAAAGCCAAACAAACCCTTTTCTTCCCGAGTTACTTTTGATGATGGTGGGTTATCGTTGTTGTTTCCCTCACAGGAATGAAAAAGTATCTCAATATAGTAACTCTACCTGCTGCAAAATCCAGTGTGAGCATTAGGCATTTAGAGTTGTATGTGACATGTAATGCGCCATCTGTTGCTGCTGCGATCCTAATGAATGCCCCAGAACTCAGGGGAAAAGCCAGAGAAGGGAGGTAAAGACGGATCTTGGGGGCATTTTCCACATTTTAATGATTCTACTTGACTGTGGACCTCACTTTGTGTGATGGTTAGTTTTAATTGTCAATTTGACAGTCTAGAGCCACTCCAGAGAGAACCTCAGTGAGGGGTTGGCTAGTTAGATAAGCCTGTGGACGTGTCTACCAATGATTATCTTGATTATGTCAACTGAGGAGGGAAGAGCCACTGCCATGAGTGAGCAGGGAATGCTGGACTGTAAGGAGTGGAGAGAGAGAGAGCTGAGCACTGGCATGCATGCATGACATCACTGCTGGACTGTAAGGAGTGAAGAGAGTGAGCTGAGCACTAGCATGCATGCATGGATCACTGCTGTACTGTGAGGAGTGGAGAGAGTGAGCTGAGCACTGGCATGCATGCATCATTGATGGACTGTAAGGAGTGGAGAGAGAGAGCTGAGCACTGGCATGCATGCATAACATCACTGCTGGACTGTAAGGAGTGGAGAGAGTGAGCTGAGCACTGGAATGCATGCATCATTGATGGACTGTAAGGAGTGGAGAGAGAGAGCTGAGCACTGGCATGCATGCATAACATCACTGCTGGACTGTAAGGAGTGGAGAGAGTGAGCTGAGCACTGGCATGCATGCATGTATCATTGCTGTACTGTAAGGAGTGGAGAGAGTGAGCTGAGCACTGGCATGCATGCATGACATCACTGCTGGACTGTAAGGAGTGGAGAGAGTGAGCTGAGCACTAGCATGCATGCATGCATCACTGCTGTACTGTAAGGAGTAGAGAGAGTGAGCTGAGCACTAGCATGCATGCATGCATCACTGCTGGATTATAAGGAGTGGAGAGAGTGAGCTGAGCACTGGCATGCATGCATCATTGATGGACTGTAAGGAGTGGAGAGAGAGAGCTGAGCACTGGCATGCATGCATCATTGATGGACTGTAAGGAGTGGAGAGAGAGAGCTGAGCACTGGCATGCATGCATAACATCACTGCTGGACTGTAAGGAGTGGAGAGAGTGAGCTGAGCACTGGCATGCATGCATCATTGATGGACTGTAAGGAGTGGAGAGAACAAGCTGAGCACTAGCATGCATGCATGCATCACGTCACTGCTGTCTGCTCACTACTTTGGATGTAGTAGCTGCTTCGCATTCCTGCCATCTTGACTTGTCAGCATGGATGACAATCTAGAATTGTAAGCCAAGTAACTGTTTATATCTTGTCAAGGATATTTTATCATAACAACAGGAAAAATATCTTAAACACTGCTGTATTTCCAGTTTACTTCATTTTGAGTGCATCTCTGGAAAAATGTGTTTAAAGTTTCTTACTTATACCATCTACAATTTTCATTTATGAGGAAATATTAATGCCTCAGTCCATCCCCACCCCCACTATTGGACAACGTCTTTGTATGAAGCTGTTTGAGGCAGAAGCATGAGCCATATGGTTTCCTTCTACCCAAATATGCTCTTTTCAAGCCACATCCTGACACGTCCAAAGGCCAGATTTCCCTTATGTCTCACAGAGAGTTTAGCTTGCATCTTAGGGACCTGTGGAACTTAGCCTGCATCTTTGGGACCTGTGGAGCTTAGCCTGCATCTTTGAGACCTGTGGAGCAGAGCCTGCATCTTTGGGACCTGTGGAACTTAGCCTGCATTTTTGGGACCTGTGGAGCTTAGCCTGCATCTTTGGGACCTGTGGAACTTAGCCTGCATCTTTGGGAGCTGTGGAGCAGAGCATGCATCTTTGGGACCTGTGGAACTTAGCCTGCATCTTTGGGACCTGTGGAACTTAGCCTGCATCTTTGGGACCTGTGGAGCTTAGCCTGCATCTTTGGGACCTGTGGAGCTTAGCCTGCATCTTTGGGAGCTGTGGAGCAGAGCCTAGAAGAAAAGAGCAAATGAACATTGTATGAAATAGTAGAAAAGAAACAAGAGATCCAAGTGGCCCTGGGGTAGAACACCTTGCTGCTGTGATTGGCTTCTCTCCAGAACAGTGTGATCCCCAGGCAAAAGGCTGACTTCTCCTTTTCCGGGGAAGATGCCCAGTCTACCTCATAAGCTGCAGGCTCTGGCACTATCGCACTTTTTGGGCTTGTCTGCTGACGAGTAAACATGAGAGTCATCACCTCTGCTGCTCCTGAGATACTCCTTCCTGTTACCCATCAGGCACTTGGTGTCGTGGTGAACTTTGATACCCACTGTGTCCTCTCCACAGAGTGCCTGTCCACCAGCTTCTGTGCAGCTGGTTTCATTTCATCAAACAGCTCAGAACAAATGTCCTCCCATCAAGAAGGCCCATCAAAAGTGGCTGCTTAAACTTTTCATTATATTAGTTCATTTTACAGCTTAGATAACAAATACTGGTATGTACAATTATAGTGTTTTTAGGCAGGGTCTCACTGTGTAGCTTTGGCTGGCCTGGAACTTGCTGTACAGACCAGGCAGGCCTCAAACTCACAGATATCTGGCGTTATAAGTGTGTGCCACCACGCCTGACTTGCAATCATCTTTATGTGTTTACGTGGTGAGTTTTACACGTAGATTCTAGCATAAGCATCAGCTTGTGCGTATAATGAACCATCACATAGAACACAACAGTGTTCATGCTGCTGTGATTATTCCTCCAGGAGATATTCACCATTCTCTTGTTTTATCCCCAACAATTCACAACTCTTGGTTTTATTTTTTTATAGGCAACTTTAATTTACATGCTACTTGATTCTCCTAAAATTTCGTTTTTATGTAGTTCCTCCTATGTTTTCTAAATAATCCAAATGTTGCACCGTCATTACAACTGTTCACTTGCCCTTCTAAGAGTGCTGAAATGCGGTTGTATTCTTCACTCTCGGTTTTCACTGAGGATACCATGAAATCTGCCTTAAAATATCAAGGGTCAGGCATGCAGTTCAGTGGGAGAGCACTTGGCAAGCATGCATGGAGCCCTGGGTTTGAGACCAGCATCACAAGAACACTAAAGTCAAGACAATTTGCTCAGTGTGTCTTGGCTGCACCTGGGAGGGAGGTTTGGGCAAGGAGAATCATGAGTCAGCCTCGCTGCACAGTGGAGACAGCTCTAAAATGTCCTTGGGCCTCCTGGTGTAGCTTAGCCATTGAGTGTTTGCCCAGCACAGGTAACGCACCCTCCGCTGTTGGCCTTAGGAGGTAGTAGGTAACAGCCTCAAGGGCTGTTATGGGACAAGCTGATGTTTACCCTTTAGCACAACAAGTTCACTTTCTTTGTGGAGCTAGAGTGTAGTTTTGTCTTTAACAGCTGGATAGCAAACCATGCTTTTCTCTCCGCTATAGCAAACAAGGCTGGTTGTTTGGCTCCTGGGAAATAGTCAGGTTTGCCAGGAACCGGTTTTCTCCCTTTGTCCTCAGAGCATTGACTCACTTCTCTTCTTCAGTGGGAAGAGAACTACTTGGCCCAGAAATAGGCAGATAGCGGTGGAGACAGTTGGCAGCACAGGCTGCTCATCTCACAGCTTCTGCTGGGGCAGATGTTAAGTCTTGATGCACTTGGCCCAAGGCTGGCAGTTGCACAATCCCTCACAGCCAGGGTGCCGTGCTGAATGAGTGGCCTTCTAGGTGCCTGGTGAGAGCCGGTCCTGCTGCCCAGCCCCTCAAACAGTAGGAGAAAGATGGGAAAGTTTCCTAAATAACTGTCCACTAGAATTTTTGTGTTTTATCTGTTGTTGTTGTTGTTTTTTTTAACTTTATGTGCATTGGTGACTTGCCTGCATGTGTGTCTGTGTGAGGGTGTCCAGATCCCCTGGAACTGGAGTTACATACAGCTGTTAGCTCCCATATGGGTTCTGGGAATTGAACCTGGGTCTGCTGGAAGAGCAGTCAGTGCTCTTAGCCGGTATATAATATAATTTATGGTAATATATAATATATATAATAAAATATAGTATATATATATATAATACATACAGAGGATACATTCTCCTCCAGAGAGCGTGCTCCATTGTGGTGGCCACAGCTTATCAGAGCCTAGGGGCCTGGGCACATTCGGAAGTCAACACGTCTTGTTCAACAATACACTGTTTGCAAACTCAATCATCTGAATTGAAGGGAATTATTTTGTTTTTTTTCTGACCAACTGACTCAATTCTGTGAGGGAGGTGCTCCTAGGCTAAACAGTGGATTCCCAGGAGCGCAGACTGCAGCAATCTCAAGCGCTTCCTTCACAACTGCAGCCCACTTTCTTCTAGCTTCTCTCTCACTCAGGTTTTATCAACCACATTCAGCTTGCTGAAAAATTTCTCAATCCTCTTAGCATGGGACGAGGGGCTGTGTGGTGGGCAACGGGTGGGCAGCAGGCATTGCTGACTCCATGGGAGGTGAAGGATGACCGGTTAGACTGTAAGACATAACAGCCCAGCCGGCACATTCTGTGTGGTGTTGGTACTCCTAGATCGAGTATCCAGGGCGGCGGTGTTGGACTCTTCCCAGCCCAGACAAGAGTGAGACAAGCAGAACTTGCTGTCTTCAGAGCAGCCTAAATCCTAGAAACACCAGCGCCCTCAGTAGTTTCATCGTGTTGCTGTCTGTACGCCAGAGGGCGCTGCTGTCCCATATCTGGGCTCATGGCTGCGGTTCTGCTCAATGTCAAGAACCTGACAGGTCTGGCATCCCGAAATAAAGCCAACTGTTAATCCAGACAAGAAGTGCTTGGCCTTTTGCAGTACATTCAGGTCGTTATCAGTGAGATGCCCCAGAACCTTCGCAAGGTTGGCTTAAACACCTAAGGAGCAGTTTTCAAGGTGGAAGAGCAGGTAACTGATTGCAAGCAGAAGAAACGCGAAGCCTTCTGGGAGGGAGTTAGCCAAGTTCAACCAGAGGCTTTTTATGAACTCTGCCACAAGAATTATCTCAGAACCACCTGATCTACAGTCCCTTCTCTCTCCACCAGCCAGTAAGATCGTGCTTCCCAAGGACATGGGAGCAAGCCACCATGAACGGAACTCTCTGGAACACAAACTAAATACATCTTTCCTACTTTAAGTTGTTTATGTCAGGCATTTTGCAGCAGCAATGAAATACATCCCAGAGTGTCCATCTTAACCACCAATACTGTCCCCAGAGTGCCCATCTTAACCACCAATACTGTCCCAGAGTGTCCATCTTAACCACCAATACTGTCCCAAGAGCCTCCATCTTAACCACCAATACTGTCCCCAGAGTGCCCATCTTAACCACCAATACTGTCCCAGAGTGTCCATCTTAACCACCAATACTGTCCCAAGAGCCTCCATCTTAACCACCAATACTGTCCCCAGAGTGTCCATCTTAACCACCAATACTGTCCCAGAGTGTCCCTCTTAACCACCAATACTGTCCCCAGAGTGTCCATCTTAACTACCAATACTATCCCCAGAGCATCCATCTTAACTACCAATACTGTCCCTAGAGCATCCATATTAATTACCAAAACTGTCCCAGAGCGTCCATCTTAACTGCTACCGTGCATTGGTCTGGAGCCTTGTTTTGGGAAAGTTTCCTATTTGTGAATTTGACCACAGCCAGAAGCAGAGAAAAGCACTTATAAAGAAAGTGAAAACCTACAATACGAAGTGTGTGTGTGTGTGTGTGTGTGTGTGTGTGTGTGCAAATATGTGTTAGTCTTTGTGCTGCAGCTTTTTTATTGTGTAAATAGATTAATCTTATCATAAGTTAGACACTCAGAGCTATAAAATCAAGTGTCATCAGGATATTCATGTGAAAACATTGATAATGATTGTTTTGAAAATAACACCATTTTTTAATTAATTACTTTTTATTTGTACAGGGTCTTCCTTCACAGCCATGGCTGTTCTGAAACTCACTATCTAAGCTAGGCTAGCCTCAAATTCACTGAGATCTACTTGCCTCTGCCTCCTTGAACTCTGGGATTAAGATATGTGCCATGTGTAGCTTAATTTTTGATTTTTAGTGTGTGTGTGTGTGTGTGTGTGTGTGTGTGTGCACCACCAAATGCCTGTGAACGTCAGAGGACAACTGGTATGCCTCAATTCTCTTCTGTCACCATGTGGCCCTGCAAACACTGCAGGTCACCCGGCTCTGCTCCATGTGCATTTCCTCAAAGTGGCCTCCAACCACAGTTTAAAAATTATTTTTAAATATAGTATAATTACATCATTTCCTCCTTCCCTTTCCTCCCTGTAAGCTCTCCCATATACCACTCCTCGCTCTCTTCAAATTCATGTCTTGTTTTTCCTTAACTGTTGTTACACACACACACACACACACACACACACACGTGTATGTGGTGTGTGTATATATATATATATATATATATATTATATATATATACATATATATATATAATATATATAATGTAACCCACTCAGTTTGTATAATGTTACTTGTATGTTTTCAGGACTGAGCATTGGTGTTGGATACTCAGTTGGTGGCCTCCTCCCTGGAGAAGACTGTTTCTCCTGCTCCTAGCATTCCACAGTTGTGTGTAGTTCTTTGTGTAGAGTTGAGACCTCATGTGCTTTCCCATGTCCATATTAGTTTGCCTACTCAAACCACATTCTTTAAAATCCACAATTCAGACTGTTCACCCAGCAGCATTTAATTATCAAACACTGGTTATGGCCACTGTGAGCGTGTATCCTGTTGGGAGATGAACTAGATATGATCTTTACTTTGGGGTTGCTCCTGGTCTTGTGGGGGGTAAATATATATAACGGCAGTTGTGCCAAGAAATAAAGACTGGAGTGTTAATAGTGAGGTTGAAACAAAGAAGACAACGAAGTCATTATGGACAGATAAAGGTACTGCTGTCCTTTAGCAATTCTGCAAACAGACAAAACATCCCACCTGACTGGCAATGCCACATGAGCAAACCTGGGTTCTCCAGAAACTGGAAACAGAATCTTGGGATCAAGAGTATTCTTATTCCAAGTGACTGAAATCCAACCCAAATTGCTCAGATGTAAGGCATCAGGAAAGATCCATAAGTGAGCAGCAGCAGGGGCTGGGTACCATTGAGAGTCTCTCTTCTCGATTATAGGTGGGCTCCATCCTATCCTATGGGACACCAACCTTCCTCTGAGGCTGTGCTCAAGTCTGCTGACAGCGCTTTCCTGACTTCTTGCCAATAGATCCATTAGAGAGAGAAGAGGGCATCTTCCTTGATGCCATTTAGAAAAATATTGGCAAATGGTCTTTGACTTCAGGCCTGTTTTTCTCCAGCCTCTAGACAGACACTGAGGGTGGAGAGAAGGTACGGTGCAGTCACCAGACACTTCCTGTGATCAGGCAAGATAGTAATAGAGTAGAGAACAGATACAAACCCCACCCTCTGATCCGTTAACACACACACATACAGGGAGAGAGAGAGAGAGAGAGAGAGAGAGAGAGAGAGAGAGAGAGAGAGAGAGAGAGTTTTGTTATTAGAGGGAACAAATGACACCAAGCCAAGGAAACAGCAGTGACATCTCTGGGGGTCAGGATGGAGGGAGAAACTGTAGTATTTCTGAAATATTAAATGTTGGACACAAACACCATGTCCCACATTAACAACTGTACTTGAACCCAACAATTACTTCTTAAGAATTCTCTTTCAAAGACCTAATGTGGGTTTCAGTTGATCCTACAAGAAGAATAAAGAAAAACCAAGGCTTAGTGAGGAAATCCACTTACAAATACATGGGCTTTTTAAAATTTTATTTTATTATTTTGTGTGTATGAGTGTTCTGCCTGCATATATATGTCTGTGTGCCTCATGTATGCCTGGTGCCCGAGGAAGAGTTGGAGAGCCTCCATGTGGATGCTGGGAATCAAACCTGGGTCCTTTCCAAGAACAACAAGTGTTCATAATCACTGAGCCAACTCTCCAGCCCCTGTGGTTTGTTTTTGATGTAGTAGGGTAAGAAGAAATTTCAAGTTTCATGATGACTGTGTTTTATTGACCAAGAGAGCATCTGTGATCTGTCTCTGAGGGAGAGGCAAATGGATAGTCCTCCATATGTAAATACAAGCAGGCACCCATTGGCCTTGAGCAGTGGTAAATTTATGGTTTGTGAACAAACTATTTCCCAAAAGTCATGTGTTGAAAGCATGGTCATAGCTGGTGGAGTCAATCACCAAGAGATAACTGGACCATCAGAGCACTCAGGCTGTTGGAGGATTGATCCTTTACGATGTTCTGCTTCACCATAGGCCCACAGAGCTAGAAGGAGCCCAGCATGGATCAGAACCCCTGAACCCATAAGCCAAAACAAAGCTTTCCCCTATAAGTTGTTTCCCTCAAGCTGTGTGTCACAGTGGCAGAATGCTGAATACCAGCCAGCCCTCTGTGTCCAGTCCAATAATGAGCTGTTTGAGAAAGGCCAGGGCATGTGACCAGGGCTAATGCAGGAAAAAAGTGAGACTGTCAGTCCTTCCTTTCTAATTAAGCTCTTTCTGACAGGCAGAGAGGACCCACAAGGCTTTATAGAGAACTCATATAAAGGTGGGGGGGCATAATTTATTTTATTTTGGCCCAGTGTGTGAGTGTGTGTGTGTGTGTGTGTGTGTGTGTGTGTGTGTGTGTGTGTGAGAGAGAGAGTCTGGGAGTCACTCTTGACCCTGATACCCTGTTTGAAAGGGCAGAGTTGAGACCAATGCCTGAACACAAACACTAAACCAAATGTACAACATCCTTGGTGGATAGTAAAATACAAGAGGGAGAGGAAAGATGGACTCCCTTGAGCTCAAGAAGTTTTAGGTCCTTGAACTATTCAACCAGAAGGAGGTGAAGCTAGAGAACAAGAAAAAAATAGTCTACTCCAAAGAGTATTTGATTTTGATTTGTTTTTTGGTGCAGAGTATTAAACCCAGGGCCTCACTAAGCAAGTATGCTACATCCTCTGGTCCTAATTACTTGATTATTACAAAGGGCTTGAGCTCATAAGACACTGGCTAGACGAGGTGGTTCATCCCAAATCACTGGGTACGTTCAGATTTGGAAACTTATACTAGCAAAGAGCTTAATTGTTCACCTATGATTTGGAACATGGACCTTTGTAAGTCATTGTTTTCAGGAAAGACCTCTCAGTATGGAATCAAAGGAGCTGCATAATGGGATTAACTTTGAATCCTTCCAGTCCTTGCTGAGTTATTTAGCCAGGATAATTTAAGAATGATGGCATTTGTCATGGTGTTCTGCTTAGAGGACACATGTACATGTACCAGAGAGGGTGGGCTTGTCCCTAAAGAACTTGGAACACCCAGGAGCTGAATTCACCTCCCGTGAATGTAATTAGAAGTGTGTGGGCTCACTAAAGCTGCTGGTTTAAGGGTTTTTCTTCAGCCATGATGAAGTTACACAGGTGGTTGCCACTGACCTCATCCTGGAGCAGTGGTTGTGTGGTACCCAGCTGCCACATTCACTGGCAACAAACATCATCAACAGTAAGCAGGGTATGCCAAGGAGGCCTGCAGGTTGAAGCCCATGCTTCCTCACTCAGAAAGCTCTTGCAACATGTTTGAAGTGGCACATGTTTTTAAAACTAGATTTTGACTTCAGGATATTTATTAAATATCCATAAGAGTGAGAATAGGCTATATGCTGTTAGAAACAAACCCTCAGAAAATCTGGCTACATCTATTTGGCTCTTACAGATTAGCATATTTCTTAATATTCAATTTTCAATTTTTTCTTGTTCATGCAAATCAAATCCAGGGCCTTGTACATGCAACACACACTCAGCCATTGAACTATATATCCTCAGCTGGATAGCATATTTTATATCAAGGTCAACATGCCTTCCCCAGGAATTGGCCTGATTTAAAGGGAAATAATAAGCTTTTAATTTAGCACACTTGTAAGAGTCCATATTTAACAAGTGCAGGCTAGCTATTGTGGTAGACTTCACCATCCTAAAAGGCATTGCCATGTGTTTGATGCCTCTGTATTATCTGTAGAGAAGAAACCAGGAGCTGATGTGATTTACATAACACAAAACCAGAATTAAAACAAAATGTTTATCAGGAGCGAAGGGTGGGACTGGAACCAGGAAACAGATACTGGGGTAGAGAGTAGAGCTGGCCAATGAGATCACCAGAGATGGCTCACAAAAGGACTGTTTAACAACTCTGAGATACCATCTTACACCTGTCAGAATGGCTAAGATCAAGAACACTGAGGACAGCTTATGTTGGAGAGGATGTGGAGAAAGGGGAACTCTCCTCCAATGCTGGTGGGAATGCAAACTTGTACAGCCACTCTGGAAATCAGTATGGCAGTTTCTCAGAAAATTGGGACTAAGTCTTCCTCAAGACCCAAGGAATGCTCAATCTTACCACAAGGACACATGCTCAACTATGTTCATATCAGCATTATTTATAATAGCAAGAACCTGGAAACAACCTAGATGCCCCTCAACTGAAGAATGGATAAAGAAAATAGGGCACATATACACAATGGAGTACTACTCAGCAGTAAAAAACAACAATATCATGAAATTTGCAGGCAAATGGATGGATCTAGAAACTATCATCTTGAATGAGGTAACCCAGACTCAGAAGGACAAACATAGTATGTACTCACTCATAAGTGGATACTAAATGGGAGGGAAGGGATGGCCAGACTGCAATCCACAACTCCAGAGAGACTAGCTAACAGGAAAAGACCCTAGAAGAGACACATGGATGATCCTGTGAAGGAGAAGTGGAAGAGATCTACATGAGTGGACTGGGTGGGAGGGCAGCAGAGGGCAAGGAGTGGGGGATGAGAACACAGGGAAATGGGAGGGTCAAGCTGGAACAGGGACAGAGTGGGAGGGTGGGGAGGAAGATACCATGATAGATGAGGACATCATGAATATAGGAAGAAGTCGGGTGCTGGAGAGGCTCTCAGGAATCCACAAGGTTGACCCCACCTTGGTCTGCTGGCAGTGGCCTAGACGGTGCCTAGACTAGTCTGCTCTGGTGGCCAGCCTAGCAAATAACCTAGCTGTCATCATAGAGCCTTTGTCCAGTGACAGATGGAGACAGATACAGAGATCCACAGCCAGGCACCAGGCTGAGCTTCGGGAATCCAATTGATGAGAGAGAGGAGAGATACTGCAGGCGAGGGACATCGAGATCATGGTGAGAGGTTGTGCAGAGATGACCGGCCACACTAGTGGAAGCCCATGAATTGTCCATGAGACTGGACTAGGCCCTCTGGATACGGAAGATGGTTGTTTGGCTCGAACTGTTTGGGGGGCACCCAGGCACGGGGATCGGGATCTGTTCCTGGTCTATGGGCAGGCTTCTGGAATCGGGTGCCTGTGGTGTGATGCCTTGCACAGCCTTGGTGCAGTGGGAAGGGGCTTGGACCTGCCTAGGCTCAGTGTGCTGGGCTCTGCTGACTCCCCATGGGAGACCTCGATTTGGGGGATGTGGGGATGCAAGGTGGCTTGGGAAAGAGGTCTGGGGGGGGGGAGGAGGGAGGAGGAGGTCTGTGGATAGCATTGGAGTGAATAGAAATTTTCTTAATAAAGAAAAATGAAAAAAAAAATTAAAAATATATGAAAAAAAGGACTGAGGGGGTTGGGGATTTAGCTCAGTGGTAGAGCACTGGCCTAGCAGTGCAAGGCCCTGGGTTCAATCCTCAGCTCAGAAAAAAAAAAAAAAAAAGGACTGTTTAAAATGAAGACCTCTAATACTGTCCATGTGGTAAGCCATGCGGCTGACTAACTTCTCTGCACCTGCAAGGCAGGTCACCCAACATGGCAGCCTGTATACTGGGGAAACAGAGCCCAAGAGGATGACAGTTCCATGTCACCAAGACTGCAAGACGAGATGGCCATAGGAAAAAACACAGGGAGGAACACATGATGGAATAAGAAGAGACTTGGGGAACTCCTCCTCCAGGAAACCCCAAAATGCCAGAAATGGCAGATGATGCTTTCCTACTAGGAAGTCCAGACTTGCAAGAGTTAAATATTAAAAAAAGAATCTTCAGTACCCAGACGTTTACACGTTCTCCGTGGCACTCTGTAAGGATTCCTGTGGATTTTGTTCACTAAATTTATTATAGGTGTCCAGCTACCTGATTCTCAAGCACATCAGCCTGCCATGGAGATTTCTGATCTGAACTGAGTTCTTCTAGACCAATACATTTGAAACATAGCAAACTTGTGAGCATGAGCTAAGAATGCCAAGGTAAGATTTCTGTCTACATGTTTGAGTTATAAGAGTCTGGAATTAAGAGAAAACTCACATGAGAGTCGTCGTGAAGATGTCTGCCAGCTCTTTGTGGGGGAGAACAGCAGCTTGAATTAATTGGCCTCTGTAATTGCTTCTCTTTCATCTCTAGCTACGGAAGAAAGATAACCACAGCGCTGTAGTGATTATAGTCATCAGGGTGATTTGCTAAAGGTAAACCTTAGCTGGTGGAGTCCTAGGCTTCTGTAAACATTTTGTCAGTCTGCACATTTTGCAGACAACTTTTAAGGAAACATCAGCTCTTGTTTAACAGGCTTCTTTGGGTGAGCACTGTCCTTGGAGGTACCAGCTCCAGTCTTTAATCCCCCTTTCATTTAAGCTGATGCCGCTAATATTTTTTCAGTCATCAATCATGTGGTCAGTGTAACCTGTCCTGTGGAAATTTGAAAGCTCTGGTGAGGGCTGTTGGGCTTAGTGGGAAGGGTGATTAGCTCTCAGGAGATTGGTTGGTAGCAATGAACAGCCTCCTCCTGCTGCTGCTGCATGGCGCCTTTGCTCTTTTCTCTGTGGAATCGCATCATCTTTGGTTGAGCTAGGTGAGCGACTGGGTAGAAAAATGAATAGAAAAGGCCTTTGCTGATGGAAGTGTTTATTGCAAAGAAATCAGTGTTTGCCAGCTTCTTAATTTCTAGCTATATGCAAGCTAAAAAGTGTTGGGACAGTCATTCTCAAGAAATTGTTAAAACTAAGTATTTGCATCTATTAGTAAGAATGTCAGAAAGCCAGACATGGTGGCACAGAAATCTAATCCTAGCACTTGGGGTTAGTGAGGACTGGCAGAGACAAGTGGATCTCTGTGAGATTGAGGTCAGCTTGATCTACACAGTGAGTTTCAGGATAACAAGGGCTACAACCTGTCTCAAGAAATGAATAGGGGGGCAGGAAGGGATAGGGATGGGAGCACTCCAAACATACACACATCTGAAGTCCAACTTACTAGTTTTCAAGAAAGCATTGGTTTGTATGCAAAACACACTCATATCCCCTCCCTTCCCTTCCATGTCAAAGCTGTTAGTCATGACACATCACCACACCATTAAGGATCCACCATCATAGCCAACCAACAGTATGAGCTCAAGCATTTGCCACAGTATCAAAACTGCTTTTACCTCTGCCCAGCTGGGCAGCAACTAGAGAGCACATCTTCCAGGAGTCCTACTCTGCCCTCAGTCCTTCTGGTCTAATCAGTCCTCCTGGACAAGTCTGCTATGAACTCAGGAAGGGCACCCATCCTTCTACTCCCAGGTTGAACAGGAGCTGAAGGCCTGACCCTGGGCCTCACTTCTCCTCTTCAAATAACAGGCCACCAGCTGTTTCTATGAGCTGGTCGGTATTCTAAACTGTACATTGCATGTAAATATTTAACCACTATAAATATAAAACATCTAAATTTCTGCATGATATTTGTTTGACCCAGTGAAGAACACCTAAAGTTGCAAATTACCCTTGGAATTCTTAATTTGATCAAAAAGTGAAGCCATATTCATTTGAAAGGGGTACAAGAAAAGAACCATGGGGCCTAAGCTCTAGGCTTGAGTATGGGAGCTTGACTAAGTCCCTTAGCAGTTTCTTGGGCCATATTGCCTCAAGTGTAAAAGAAGAGGCTGGACCGTTGGGTCCTCACAATGCTGGCCTGCTCTAACCAGCTATGACTGTAACGTTTATATGGAAACATGGTAGGATTCCAAAGCAAGGGCTACAGCTGAGGTGACGTGTGCAGGTTGCAGTTTGGCTAGGTCAGCACCAATCAAGAATTTGTCATTTGGGGCCTGAGACTCTGTGCTATAGAAGAGAGATTAAAATGTACCTGCTTGGGTGTAGAAGATGGTTCAGTCAATAAATTGCTTGCATGCAATATCACAAGCTTGCAAGTGATAACTTGACTTTAGTCTCCAGCATTTGAATACAAACATTGGGTGCTTCCCTGTGTGCCTGTAATCCCAGCACTGAGGAGGCAGACAGGTAGGTTCCAGGGGCTTTCTAGCCAGTCGGCCTAGCCTAATTAATAAGTTTCAGGTCCCAGTGAAAGATCCAATCTCAAGCAACAAGGTTATTAGCTCCTGAGGAATGATTCTATGAGGAATGACCTTTAACATTTACATGCATGCCAACACATGTACATGCACACCCACAAGTGCACAAACATGTGCCACATACACCCAGGTACACATGCATCTGTACTTTTAAGCCTGAACTTAATTTTCTCTTGCATAGTTATTGTATATTAATTAAGAGCTAAGAGAAGAAACAGAAATGGTAACGTTAGAGAAGACAAGAAGGAAGGTTATGTTTTTATCGGTGAGGACTTTGTTCTTCCTTTGAGCTCTGCTAAGCATTGAGTAGGGCACACCATGTCCAGAACCAGTAGGTTTAGCTTTTCACACAGTGCCTAGAATTCCCTCTACACATTAATCTTCCACTAAAAAGAAACTGATGTAGCACATTTTAGTCTTTACTGAAATGGTCTTATCTAAAAGAAAAAACAAAATGAGCAATTGGGGATACTTTACATTCATATAATTGGAGGAGTGCAAAAGGATTGGGTTTTAACCTCAGTAGAGTTAATAAAAGTTTCCCTTGATATTTGTGCAGCTAGGTAGAAAACCCACATGTATTAACAGTTTGCTGTGAGGATAAAGCCCAAACGGTCAACAAAGCAATCAAATGCTTTGCCTTTTCAGCACATTATTTTAACAAGTGGCATTTCTGCTTATTTTATTTTAAACTTTATTGTTAAAGGAATGTTGCAAATTAATAACATCACATACTAAAATTAACCATATGCCAAGTCTATGGTTAAACTATGCTAACACACAGTTAGCATAGCCATTCAAGATGGAAGCTATGGTGTTTCACATTGGGTTTTATCCTTTCACTATCAAATACACTTTTATACACTTATCCGCCACCAAAAATGCACAACAGAACCGGTTAGAACTAGAAAAGCAGTCAGCTTTAGATCCCTTTCATAACTCATGTTTGTTGTCTGGCAAGTGGGTATTTCTTGAGCTGTGTTCTATTAAACCTTTGTACTTTCTGCTCATTAGAGACAGTGACTCACTACAAAGCACAGGCTAACCTTGACTAGAAGATGCCTGCCTCAGTTTCCAAGTGTCCAGATGATGGGTGTGCACCTCCTGCCCAGCTAAAATATGCTCTCTCTTCCTCTCCCTCTCCCTCCTTCTCCCTCTTCCCCTCCCCCCCCCCCCCCCTCTGGCCCCCCTAAGGGTAGATACAATTTCAGTTTGGCCATCATAACCATTTTAAAGTGCCTGGTCATGCAGCGGGTAGGATGTTGCAATGTCCGACACTACCACCCACTTCCAGAACTTTTTCATCTTCTCAAATTGGAATTTTGTACCCATTAACCTCTAATTCCATGTTCTCCCTCTCCAGAGCCGCTGGCAACCAGTAGCCTTCTTCCCATCTCTGGACTTTGTTTTTGAGACTAATTTATTAGTTTTTAACTGTGATATTTCATAATCCTAGCATTTAAGGAGCAAAGTCATGAGCAGAAGGGTTTTTTGTTGTTTTTTTTTTTTTGAGGCAAGGTAGGATTTACACTGGCTTTTCAAATGTCTGAATCTTGTTTATTCATTTAATAAGAAATTTTAGCCACTTTTTTCAGATTTAAAGTGTTTAACTTATTGTTGTTAAATCCACAACATATCTGAGTTTATTTTTAATGACTCCTGGAAACAAATACGTTGAAGTACTGTTATTTTTGTTTTTGTTTTTGTTTTCAAGACAGGATTTCTCTGTAAACTAGTCCTAGAAAGACACTTTTTTTTTTTTTTTTTTTTTGAGCTGAGGATCGAACCCAGGGCCATGTGCTTGCTAGGCAAGCACTCTACCACTGAGCTAAATACCCAACCCTGAAGTACTGTTTTAAAAGGCAAGTTTAGGACTTTAATCCCAAGGCTTGGAAGGCAGAGGCAGTAGGATTTCTATGAGTTTGAGTCCAGCTTGGTTTACATATTGAGTTACAGGACAGCAAAGGCTGCACAGGGAGATGGTCTAAAAAACAGAAACAAACCAAACCAAAAAAGCACATGCATTTCAAATGATACATCAACCATTTGTGGTAGGATATATTAAAATTTGTCAATGCAGACTTCTGTTCTAAATATTAACATAAAATATAAGCTTTTTTGTTTGGTTGGTGTTTTGTTGTTAGAAGAGCATTTCACACTTTTGAGAGTTTCTGCTCGGTGGCTCCTCCGCACCTCTAGTAAAGCCCAATATGTTAAAAGACAAGACCGTATAAACAACAAGGCTGTGCCCATTCAACTAATACTGCTTAGAGTTTTGAGACAAAACCAGGTTGTGAGGAATTGATAGTAAATGCTGAATTCTCAGTGCATGTAAATCAACCTTAACCCAAGACCGTCTGTTTTCCCAGAGCCCTAGTAACTAGACTTTTTAACAGGAATCTCATGTAAAGTAGCCATGTGCTTATAATTACCCAAACATTGTAGATCCCCTGTGTGGAATTTCACATCTTTATTGCTTCTATTTTAATGTTTACAAAGTTGGTAGTAATTTCTCAAACCAAATGTGATCCTAAACAGGAAAGACAACTTCCTATGTAATTGTAATTTTTCGATGCAAGGTTTGGCAAGAATCAAACCATTCCTAGAACTTAGTCTTTTGACTTTCGTAAGAACCCTGTATGCTCAGTTGAGAAGGCACTTGGTCCAGCCCACCGAAGTATCCCCATACCTATTAGCAAGCGGCAATGTGGTTTTAATCTAGAATATTTGGACAGACATAAAACATGTTAAATCATTACAGAAAGAGAGTGTTGCCACAAATTCACAGTGAAATACAGTAAAACTCCCTGTGTCAAGCAAACTTAGCCCTTTTAGAGAAGTTAGTTACCAAAAGGAACATTTTAAGAGAAAATGAAAACTAGATCAACGAAAAAATTTTGGTTGTAATTTCAGAACAAAAGCGTAAAGATTGAGGGTGGCTAAAATTAACAGAGAACTTTTGGCATTTAAAAAATCAAAATACTTGGCTACTTAACTATTATTACTATACTCATATCTATGTGAATTACACTCATTGCTGAATCTAATCTCTTATCTGTATGAATTGTACTGCAGGGTTTCATTATGCAATCCCTGTATGTGTTTCTGATGTATTTTGACCCTAATCTGCACAAAGGACTGAGGACATACATATTTTCTCCTCCTTCTGGGTTGACAAACCTTGTTAGGAGTTGTTTAAATTTCATTTTTTATTCATATTTAAAACTTGTAACTATGGAGTACCATAGTAAAGTGAAACTGTTTTGAGTTTCAAAAGCCAAAAAGTGACAGAGCTCAAGTTCAAGTCCCTCCATGGGTCCCTCCATCGCCCTGGCAGAGTGGAGGAGGCACCTGCACTCCCTTCCTCCTGATGCACGCTTTCTCTGTCTCTCTGTCTTTCTCTCTCTCTCCTTCAAGTTCAAAGCTGACCTGACCCCAGTTGTTCTCAAAGATCAGTCTGAGTTAACCATTTATAGCTTGGAATGTGTGTAGACAATTAAATCCACCTGGTTCACATCGGGTATAAAAATCATTTGCTCATTAGGAATGAGAATCATTAATTGGAGATAAGATTTTTCTACTACATGTTTTCTTAGGGCTCTTTCTGAGCAACCAAAGCATTTCTTGAAGTTCTCAGCAGGTCTCTTAGTCCTATTTGATGGTGTAGGTCACCGCATCGGTCCTGTTAAATGAAGACTGCTGAGTCTCAGCTTGGGTGAGCAGACCTTTAGGAGGGTGGGTGCTTCCAGGTCCGCCCTGCTAATTGAGAGCTGCTGGGATGGGCAAACTACAGCAGGATTGGCTGTCACATGACCTGCAAGAGAGCAACAGGAGAGGAGGGGCAGCTTGACCTGACTCCTCAATAGAGACTTGGTCTTTTTTGCAGTATCCAGATGCAGCACTCCAAATTCCTACCCAGCTCAGGCTGCCATCTGCCACATCTTACTCACCACAACTTCTGATTCCTCATTGACCTAAGACTGCTTAGCCAGCAGAGACGAGACTGAGCCTTTGAAGACTATGTCATCTAGCACAACTCCCAAGTCCATCTCATCTGAATTCTCTAAATTACTCTGTCAAAAAAACCTGTCAAGTATACAAACAAGAAATGCACTATGGCTGGGGTGGTGGTTCATACTAAAATCTCATCACTTGGAAGCCTGAGGCGGGGGGATTGCTATGAGTTTGAGGTCAACCTGGGCTACATAGAAAGATTCTGTCTAAAAAGAGAGGTGGGATGGAGAGAGGGAGGGCAGGAAAGTGAGGGAGAAAGGAAGAGAGGAAAGGAGGGAGGGAGAGAGGAAGATCACATCATGTTTATTATCCTGTGCAAAAGAACTGTGGATTTAAAAAAAAAAAAAGAAATAGAACAATAAGACTGTACAAAGTATGTAAAACAAGGAGAATCCATGAGGTTCATGGCTTCCCAGCTTACGTTGAGATGTTTTAGGATTTGTTTTTTGCCCTTTCTCTTCCCTAAGATTAACACAGACTAGACTTCCCTCCAGCTGCTCAGGACCCCACTGTACTTCATCTTTGACCTGCCCTGGGGAATGTCACCTTCACTCTACACCATTAGCTTCTTTTTCTTATTTTTTTTTTCTTAATTAAAAAATTTGGTGTGTATCTGTTCTTGTGTGTGAGATGTGCTTGCACAGCTCAAGTATCCACCTCAATCAATTGTTTTCTGCCTTATTCTTGTGTGTGTGTGTGTGTGTGTGTGTGTGTGTGTGTGTGTGTATTCACACATGTGTGCACGCTGCTGGGAAAGGGCCCTCACACACTTGTGTGCTAAGTCATGTGGAGTCCTCTACCATTCTCCATCTGTCTCTTCTGTTGAATCTAGAGCTTCGGTGCCATTGTTTTTACTATGGTGCTGGGGATCAAACTCAGGCCCTTCTGCTTGTGTGACAGGCATTTTACAGACAGAGCCATTTCCCTGGTCCTCATTTGCTATACTTAAATTCTTTCTAAAAGATTTTTTTTTGTTTTTTTTTGTTTTTGTTTTTTGTTCTTTGTTTTTTGAGACAGGGTTTCTCTGTGTAGCTTTGTGCCTTTCCTGGAACTCACTTGGTAGCCCAGGCTGGCCTCAAACTCACAGAGATCTGCCTGCCTCTGCCTCCTGAGTGCTGGCATTAAAGGCGTGCACCACCACCGCCCAGGCTTTCTAAAAGATTTTTAATATGTATGTATAGGCCTGTGTGAGTTTATGTACATCCTGTGTGCAGGAGCTCAACTGAGGAGGTCAGAGGGCATCAGATCCCCTGGAACTCCTGGATGGCCTTGAAAGTACAAAGATCCATCTATGTAGACTGGGCTGGCCTTGAACATACAGAGATTCACCTGCCTCTGTCTCTCAAGTGCTGGGAGTAAAGGCATGTGCTTGTGCTACCCCACCTAGCCTTAGGAAGTGCTCTTAATTACTGAGCCATCTCTCAATTCCTTTTTACTTTATTTTATTTTATTTTATTTTTTGAGACAGGGTTTCTCTGTGTAGTTTTGCGCCTTTCCTGGTAGCCCAGGCTTACCCAACTTACTTGATAGCCCAGGCTGGCCTCGAACTCACAGAGATCAGCCTGGCTCTACCTCCCGAGTGCTGGGATTAAAGGCGTGCGCCACCACTACCGGACCCTTTTTTACTTTTTTAAACAGACCTTTTCTAGTACTGACTTCGGCAGCACATATACTAAAATTGGAATGATATAGAGAAGATTAGCATGGCCCCAAGGATGACACGCAAATTCATGAAGTGTTCCATTAAAAAAAAAAAAAAAAAAAAAAAAAAAAAAGACCTTTTCTGAAAATGGGATTTGATGAAAATGTCAAAAACAGAGTAAAGCAGGAACGCTCAAGCTAAAGCAAACACGGACACGCCAGCCCTGCCTGTCATCCCCGGTGCCGGGAGCCCCAGGACCTCGAAGGCACTGAGTGGTGACGCCACAGCCATCCATACTCATTTTCAATTACATTTTTTTAATCAAAACTTACCCATATAAAATCTCATTTCTTCAGGGCCATTTCCAGAGTATTTAATCTTATTAGATTGCCAGCTCATCAATTATTCAGAAGTGTATGATAGTAAAACACAAATTCAGATCCTACCAGAGAGTGTTTATATTTTAATCTAGTCCTCATAAGGACAGTGCCTCAAAGAAGTGATTCCATTCACATGACCCTGTAGGTATCTCCTGACACCTTCCAGGGGTGCATTTCCTGGGCCCCTTAAATGAGGGCTCTTCCTACGGGGGTTGGGCTTACACTGTACTAACAGATCAGACACTTTTGGAAAAGAAACAGATTTTCAAATAATACTTCAAAATATTAAATAACTAAAGGGAAGGTGTGTTGGTTTGTTTTGAGTCAGAGTCTCATTATGTAACCCTGGCTGGCTTGGAATTCTACTAGACCAGGCTGGCCTCAAAGTCTCAGAGAACCCCCCTGCCTCTGCCTCCTTGACTGCTGGGATTAGAGGCTCTATCCACCTTCCCCATTTTCACTGAGAAAAGACTCTTTTCTTTACTGAAGAGAAATTTTTCTCCCTGGCTCAATATAAAATAATCATTTAAAACTGTAAGAACACAAATTTAAGACGATAATAAATGTGACAATTTTATTTGATTTTGATCTTGTATTTCTCTGTAGACATATCTATAATCTATGAATGTTTGTTGCCAAATTTTACGTACACTTTAAGTGTGATTCCCCAATTCCTTTAAATAATTTCTTTGAAAGATATTAATTGGGATTACTAGTCCTTGATCAGTTTTGTCTATGAGCAGTAATTCTCCCAGCATCCACAGGGGGGCAGGAGATACCGTGTCCCACGGATGTCTGTAGGTAGGTGTGTGTCTGATACTGATTCTGGAATGAAAGCTATCAGAGCCAAGCCCCCACCAGACTCTCTCACTGTTTCAAAATGTTCCTCCCAGAAGAAAGTGCCAAAGAAGTGATTCGAGAATTTAAGACTAGGCTGGAAACTTAAAATTCCGTAACAGTATTTCAAAGACTCAGTGTGTAGTGTGGAAACCTAAAAGCAAATCTGGCTAAGTTTGCTCCTTATAGTTTTACCATCACAGTGCGCGCGCGCGCACACACACACACACACACACACACACACACACACACACACACACACACAGGGAGTGGGGGGACTGGAGCAATGACCTTAGTGAAGCCTTGTTAACGCGGGGTGGATTTCTTTTTAAAGCATACTTAGAGGAAGTTTTAACTATAGGAAACATTGGTTTAGGAGTCTGAACCGCTTGACTCCTGGTTATATTCCTGACTTGCTGGTGACCTCCAGCCCTCGGGTTGATTTGTCAGTGTGTGTTTCTCACCTGTAAAATGATCATGATAGCCTTTTTGGCAAAGAGAACTTTCTTCACACAGATCCA
This sequence comes from Onychomys torridus, assembly GCF_903995425.1. Classification (NCBI taxonomy): domain Eukaryota; kingdom Metazoa; phylum Chordata; class Mammalia; order Rodentia; family Cricetidae; genus Onychomys; species Onychomys torridus. The sequence goes on from NC_050444.1 coordinate 11,986,882, forward strand.
AGGCTGGTAACAGTGGGAGGAACATCTGCCCTGAGGTAATCCTGAAGACAGGAGCCCACCCACATCCCTTGTGGTCCCTGACTTTTGCCTTTCTACCTGACTATCTAGTCAGTTGAAGGGCTGTAAATCATAGGCAATGGGACTGCTAGCTTGCACTGCCTTGTTTCTTGTTTACTGGTAACTCACAGCAGATAATTGCTGCGGGCAGAGTGAGTGGAGAAGGATCTAACCACGACTCGTCATTAACAGACACTGTGGTACCAGAAGTGAAAATCACGACAACATAAAGTACAAACATTCATTTCGCAGAGGGAAGGGATGCAGACAGAGCACAGGAGGACGTCATCCACTCTCCTGGATGTCACTTCACGGTCAGTGTACAGGAGCAAGAGGCAATGTAGGCCAACAGGCAGCACAAGCAGGGAAGCAGCGGGACCTAAGGAAAGGTGAGGACTGAGGGGTCAATTGGTGGCTTTCCAAAAGAGACGGTGAGAAGCTGCCGAGGGGAAGAGAGAGGGAGGAGGGAGAGGCAGGTATTCTGCGGGGGATGGGTTTGCTATTAATGTTAAGTGCCCAGGTTGTCCTCTCTGGATGGCAGTTCTCTAAGAAGGACATGTGCCCCGAAAATGAAGGAGCATGAGCAGAGAGGTCATTTTGTCAAAGTAGATAAATATCTGCCAAGTATTATTTAAGATTTCCATCCCTCTCCTTTCACATCCTTAAGCTCTTGAAACGACAATAAATCATCTAAATCCCAGAAAAAAGAAGGACAGAACTAGAGGCAGCACCTTTAAGTCCAAGGCAGGTCGTGGCTTGGCATTCAAGAGCTAACGAACCATAAGGGACGTGCAACGGGTGGTGATCAAGAGGAAAGCAGCCACACTCAATAGCCTAGCAATTAAGGGTACAGACTCGGAAGCAGTGTGATCTTGGGCCTCAGTTTCCCTTCTTGTAAAATGGAGATAATACAGCCCTTGTCTCAGGCTTATTATGAAGATTAAGTGAAAACCGTTTGCGAATTTCAGAGAGCCACGCCTGACACAGAGCTTCCCTGTGGGTATTTTGCCATATTGAGGCGTGGAGGCAGGTGTCCAGAGTGAGAGGCATGCCTCTGACCTTAGGGAAGTCAGAGTAAAGGGACTGGGAGAGCGAAACTGCCTCCCCTAGCGAGCTCTGGGGCCTTCAAGGTCCCAAAGAAGAAAAGGCAGGGGCGGAGTGGAGAACCCACAGAGAAACAGTCACCGCAGATCAAACCCGACAGCTTTCCGGCTGGACACAAGGCTTCGCACGGGGTGGTACCAGGCCACCACCTCCCGGGGTCTATCCTTGGCTGCATTCCTCTTGGCTGAATGGCCTTGAGAAAGTCACTTCTCGTGGAGTCTTTTTCTTTCTTTCCTCTTTTTTAAATCCACGAAAGTGGGATGATTGCAGGAGGGCGTTCAAGGTTGGTGCTTGAGTACCCACCCCACTCCATAGAGGCTCTGGACGACTCCTGTCTGGAGTGCAGTCTGAGAGAATTCAACCCTTCACCGCCAAGTGTAGCGGCGTCCAGGCTCCCGGAACCCGCGGGGCGGTGGGCGGGGAAGACACTGGGAATCTGGGGACAGATAAAGGAAACTCGTGATGGGGTGAGGCTGGGCTGAAAAGAAACAGATTGGGGTAGAGTTGCGAAGGGAGGGGTCTGGTTGGGGGGAGAGAAAGGGTGGGAGACAGACAGTTGGGAGGACACCAGAAGAAGAAATGCAGACCGAGGGGTGGCGGGAGTGTGATGGGGGTGGAGAAGAAACTTGGGGAAGAAGGAAGTCTTGAAGACAATAGGAAAGAGAAAAGGGGAAGTTTGGGTGCAGAAGAGGGAGGCAAGCCCCCAAGGGGCCAGAGAAGCCGGGATCACACGACAGAGAAATGAAGCAGCTGGAGCCAGCGCCAGAGGTTGGGGTCTGCGAGAGGAGAGGCTGGGGCCTGCAGGGGAGCGTAGCAGCTCTGAGCACCCGTCCAAACTCTGAAGACTGGTGGCCTTTGCCTGACCTCGAAGGTTGGGGATAGACGCTGGTCTTTGTGGAAAGCAGCATCCTACCGAGAGAATGGAGCTGTGTGGGGCTGGCCCCTGCGCCTGGCTTTCCCGGCTCAGGGCTGAGCCCTGAAGGAGTGCTAACGGCCGGCTAGGAGGGTGACCGGAGGGGAGAAGGTGCCACCACCGCGAGCCAAGGCGCAGACTGCGGCAGAAGCACCCGCTCCGAGCCATCTCTGGCCACCGCCTCTGCGGCTCCCCGGGTCCCCGGATTCCCGGGCCTCTGAATGCCAGGAAAGTGCGGGCAGCCTGCCGCCTTGAACGGTCGGCTGCGCGGCGCTGCGGAGGTGGGCTTCCCCGCCTTTGCTAGCCTGCCGGTGCTGCCGCGTGCGGGCCCTGGCTCCCCAGCCCGGGGACAGCGGCGCTCGGTTCCCGCTCGCCCTGCCAGCGCTCCCGACTCTGCGGGGCGCTCCCAGCTCTCACCTCTCACGCCTCCCGCGGGGGCGCTGCGCCACGCCGTTACCCCAGCCCACCGCCGCCCCCCACTCCACACCTCCTGCCCGCACTACCCGCCGCCCTCCCCCCCCCCAGCCGCTCTCCCCCCCCCCCCGCCTCGTCGAGGGGCGGGAGGGGGCGTGGCACGGCCGGGGTTTGTGTAGCTGCTACCCGGCTCCCCGCACTCGGAGTCTGCAGGAGGAACGCGGCCCGCGCCGCTGTCCAGCTGCTCTGTGCCTTTCGCGCCCGGCGCCGCCGCCGCTGTCGCCGCCGTCTCTCCGGGAAACTCAGCCACTCGCTCGCCATGGACACTCCTAGGGTCCTGCTCTCGGCGATCTTCCTCATCAGCTTCCTCTGGGATTTGCCGGGTTTCCAACAGGCTTCCATCTCCTCGTCCTCCTCCACTGAACTGGACTCCACCAAGGACGTGCGGAGCCGCAAAGAAGGGAAGATGCGGCGGACGGCACCGGAGAGTGAGGAGGGCCGGACGCCCCAGGAGCACCAGCCGCGGCCGAGCGAACTCCGGCGGAGGCCGCCTGGACAGTCTCAGGAGCAGGAGCCTCCCGGCAGGGGCCCGCGCGTGGTACCCCACGAGTACATGCTGTCAATCTACAGGACTTACTCCATTGCCGAGAAGCTGGGCATCAATGCCAGCTTTTTCCAGTCTTCCAAGTCAGCTAATACGATCACTAGCTTTGTAGACAGAGGACTGGGTAAGTGGCAAAGAAAGCGCCCGACTCTTCTCCCGCTGGAGCGCCTCAGCCGGAGCACTGCCCGGGCTCCCGCAGGAGGTTGCTTTTGTGAATTCCCTTCCCATTCTGGACACCTCCCCCTTTTTCTTCTCCCAAGCCCCAAATTCTGAGTGCAGCTGCAGATTTTGCTCCAGCCTGCAGTCTTCCCTACTCTCTTACTTTTCTTCCCTCTTTTTCTTCTTTGTTTTCTCGTCTTTTGCCGAAAGCATCGTGGTGGTGGTCACTGTTCTGGTAGCTAGAGGAGGAAGTGTAGCGAAAGAGAGGAGGCGGTCAAATAAAGGGAGGTGGAGAACCTTAAGAGAAAGGACTGGGGGACCCTGTGGCCAAAGCTTGTGAGGGATGCTGGCCCTAGAGCATCTGTGAGGGAGTTAGGAAGCCTGGAGCCTCCTGTCTCTCAAGGAAAAGCCGGCACAAGGTAGTCAGTCCGTCAAGGCAGCGAGTCTAGGATCAGTGACAGGCAGTGCCTTGATCCAGCAGTCCTGTGGGTTCTCCTGGAGCTCTGCGCAGGGTGTGGGGGCATTCTGGTACCGTTTTTTTCTCCCCCCTCACACCTGATAGTTCTCAAGCCACAGTCCACAGGATGGGCTCAAGCAGGGAGCACTGAAAGTGTGGGGTTCTTAAAGCACTGCAGGGGTGTACACATCCACCTTTCTCAGACAGACAACGCTCTTGTCTCTGAGCATCTAGGGGACCCAACCCTCATGCTCTGTGCCAGACGGGATGCACGGGTGTGTAGGATTCCGAGCATGCCTCTCTTGCTCTCATCGCTGATGCGGGAGATGACCGGAGTCTTCTGATTAAACCTCAGATACTGGGGAAAGTTCCACCGGCTCCCAGAGAGGAAAAAATTTCAGAAAAAGCAGGAAAGGGGGAGAGAAAAGGGAAGGGACGGTGAACAGAGAGGAGGGTACTGAGAAAGTGAGAGGCGCTAAGAGATTTAGGCAGCCAGTTGCTTCCCATACTCCCTGACTTAGCTTCGGTGGTTCCTAAACCTGCAGGTTCAGGTTCAGTGAAAGTATCCAGAAACCCAAAAGTCCCGGTGTTGGGCAGAGGGAACTGCTCAGCTACATCTACCCACCTTTATGACTCTCACATTTTCGAACCTTTCCAGAGTAGGTGAGTAGGCTAATGTCCCCCTCGTTCACCTGCCCCAAGCCTTGCTCCGTGTCCAGCCACCAGCCTTCCCTCGAAGCTGCTTCCTTCTCAGCCAAGGTTCTGGGCCCCGCCAGGTACGCAGCTGCAATCCGAGGTCAGCTGGGTTATGAGCTGCTGAAAGGTCTCGATGGCAAATTAACGCCGCAGTATTTTATGATGATTTTAGGAATAATAAAGTCACCTTTCCAAAAACACGTGGCTTCTTCGTATTGCTGCTACTAGGTCTTGGACCTGGACTACCGCACAGCGTCAGCTCCTTATCACGCTGCAGCGCGGTTCTCCCCCTGCAACTTCTGTTAACCTCCTAGTGCCTCTAATACCATCGCCAAAGGAGAAGCAATGGAAGATCAGAGAACACTGCTAAGGAAAGAAATCCGAGAGGCCTAAACTAGCAGGCAATTTGGGACTCTCTTTCTTTCCTGGGAAGTGACAAATTTCCCTCTCCTACCCTAGGCAGGCACCCTTAATGGTTCCCACTACTCCCCGAGAGTTGGCACGGGACCAAGGGGCACTGTAGGCTGTTCCAAGGTATCTAGAGATGACTTTGGAATTTCGGCAAGGATGAAAGGCTGTCTCTGGGGGCCCCTAGACCTGCATAGACTCGAGCACTCAACAACCCTTGTTTGCCCCGTGACACCCAGACAACCTAGAGCCCACGTGCTGTGCTGGGAGCCCCTAGGCTCCTTGAGTACCGTCTGGGGTCTGGGGAGTAGAGGAACACTCTTCCCTAGCCATCCACGCTTGTGAGGCCAGCAGGATTGTGGATTTAACCTCAGAATGCGTTGGGTATAGGGCAGCCAGAGGTCCCTAGTTGAGAGCACCAAGACCCTGGACCGTAGCTTCAAAGGCTCTGTCTCCTCCTCACCCTCTAAGTTCGAAGGAAACTGTATGAAGGCAGCTAGGACACTTGGAAGGCTGTGCTGCTTGTGGCAAGTCGCACGGGTGTAAAGGAGCTGGGGGGGGGGGCAGAAAGGGACTGGAGGGGTGCGCGGAGGAGGGGCTGGATTGTTGGCTGCAGCCCCAGCTTGATAAAGGGAAAACCTCACTTTCCCTCTCCCTGATTTTGATTTGATGTGTCACCGGCGGTGACCTCGGGTTGGACCTTCCGGGGCTTGCTTAGCATTGGGCCCCTGATTGGAGTGTTACGACTCAGCGATCTAATTGAGGGTTCATGTCATAACACATCAAACGGTGTCTAGTCTCCCGTGATGGAAGGGACCCACTAACCGCGCATCCCCGGCTTCTGGAGAGGACTTCCGCCCCTCTCGCGCGGGGGTTCTTAACGTGCCAAACTCTTCAGCATCCCCTCCCCCAATCCCTGAGTGGGCAGGCAAAAAGAAAAAAGAAAAGGGCCAGCCAGGAGAGGAGCCGGTCGTACTAACTTGGCGCCTTGCCTAGGGGAAGTTTAAATCGCCACAGAGTGGTAGGCTGGGATCTGAGGAGCCAGGGTCCCTCTAGGGGAGGAGTCTCAACGTCGATTCACAAGCTCCAAGAGAGAGACAGAATTAGTTAAAGATCTTGCTCACCCGAGAACTTAAAAGTTATACCTGAAGCTGGTGTTTGAGATTGGGAAGGCAGTAATAGACCCCCGCCAAATGAGGCAAGAGAGCGGTGGCTCCACAGAAACAGCGCGGCCTTCTCGACCACCCGCGAGCTGCTCCCTGTTCCTTGAATCCGGAAGGAGGCCTTATTGCAAGCTTTGAAAATGCCCTGGAAGTAAATAACAATAGCCAAGATAGACTGACCTGTTATTGTGGGCCAAGTACTGGGCTAAAAGCTATGACATGAATGAGCTCACTTAATTCTCGGCTGCCGTCGCTGCATTGCTTTAGAGGTGAATTGAGGAAGACAGGGAAATTAGTTGCTCAAGGTCACACAACTGGTGAGAGATGAGATTCTAGACACAATACCAAAGCAGGGCACTACAGGGACAGGATAAGGACAAGGGGCTTTCTAAGAACTGTGGTGAGATGCAGAAGGAAAAAATAAATAAAAGATTTTGTTTTTTGGCTTAATGTTTTTCTGTGGTCCTTAAAGGTCCAATTAGTAGTTCTTATGGAACTTTGGATTTGAATAGGTATCAGGCCTGACTTCCTCTTGTGTTTGTTTAGTAGAAGTGCTAACTACTTTATGGATGATCTTTTAACATGCTTTCATGTCGTATTTCAAAAATTATTTTAGAGAAGTAGAGAAGAGAAAGTGTGTCTGTGCATTGTTGGGGAGCTGAGAACACAGGAGTCACAATGAACCAGGTTAGACATCATGGTATCACAAAGATCAGTTGTTCCTGGGCGCTAGACTCCCAGCCCTGGGCAGACAATTAGAACTTAGGAGGGAAGGTGGAGAAAAGGCAAAAAGGAGAGACAGACAGACAGACAGACAGACAGACACACACACACACACACACACACACAGGGAGGGGGAGGGAGGGAGGGAGGGAGAGGGAGGGGAGGGAGGGAGGGAGGGAGGGAGAGAGAGAGAGAGAGAGAGAGAGAGAGAGTTTCTGCCTTGCAATTTACTTCTAAGTGCCAAAGTAGAAAAGAAAAAAAGAAAAAAGAAACTCTCAAGGATTCAAAGACGAGGGAAAGGCAGAAATTGAGTCTAAGAATACTTCTGTGAGCCAGGTTTCCCAGAGCCTTTGAATTAAGAATAGTTGCTAGTGTTGTGCTGCTGTTACAAGCCCATTTACAGAAACAAGACTGCAAAGAACAGATAACACCACAGAGAAGAGGGAAGTATCTTTAGGGGCTGGGTAGCCTTATAGGTGAGTCCAGGCGAGTCTGCTTTGGGTTGCTTACTAGTTTGTCTGGTTATCTTCAGTTCAAAGATTACAAGGAGGCAGCGGTGTGCTAGGCACAGACTTCAGAGAGAGGGGGGCATTCTAGAGCTGCGGAGATTACTGCTATTGAAGTTTGCCGCCGGTTCCATCCTGTTGATGCAGAGCAGTGGGTTTCTGTGTGGAGTCATCAACACGGCAGCGCTAGCACTTTTGCCTGGACCCTGTTGTCGTTGGCAAACGGAAAATGAAATATAAGCAGGGAAGTATTTTAATGGGGATGGAGGGAATTCGCAACTGTTAATTATTTGGTGACCTTGTATTCGATTTGTTTGAGTCCCTTATAAAAACACTAATTCATACCAGACGGCCAAGCGAGGAAGCTGGGCAGAAGGTTCCAATCTAGGCTTTATTTCCCCGGAAAGAGAGAACAGCCTTGGAAAGGGCTTGCTAAGCGTGCAAGTGTCTGTTTGAGGGGTGCCAGCAGAGGACTGGGCACAGGCTGGCTTTGTGGTTCAGACTGAAGGATCTTCCCTAGCTGGGTTAACCAGAAGCCCTGGGGAAAGTCCCGGGGAAGGAAAGGACGTTTTAAGCTCCAAAGTTTGTCTTACTCTTCTGGTAGTAATGATTCAGGTACATTTAAGGCCACAAGCCAACCTATAGGCTTGTAGCTCAACATCGTTACTGTCTCCATGTGCTTAAGGGCCACCAAAAGGGAAAAGCAAGATGCTAAAAAGACCTAGAAGCTGGTGGGGCCAAAGTGCAGGTTGCAGGAGGATTCTCAGCCAGAAAGGCTTATCTGAGGACATCAAAGGTTATCCCCCCTCTCTGGAGGCTGGAGGCTTTGGGGCTTTTGTCCAGGGTGCAGTGGCTGGTGGAGGAGGGGAAGGGAAACCTGCTCAAACACCTCCTTCATCTTTGCACATTTAATATATATATATATATCCTGAGCCACAGACCCAATAGGTTTTTGAATCATCCCTTTCCTAAACGAATCAGAGCCCCAAAACCATCCTTTCTGACCAGAACACCTGTCCCTGGATCCTCTGGGAACTGAGAAGCTGGTCTTGCATCAAAAGGAACTTTAGTGTAACCTGTTTCCTTCACCAGGAGTTCTGGGGTGCTAGCACACCTCATCCATAGACAGACACCTTCTAGGGGGTGTGTGGCTTTTTGGGGGCAGGGGCAATGATAGAAATATGGCAGATACAGGAAGTTTTGCTTCCTGACAGACAGCCGCTTGCATCACCTGACCTTGGGCAATCCAACCATAACTCCTGGGTGCTTTCCAGTACGATATCTCCTTCGCTATTGAAGAACCTGGCACCAACTGCTGTTTTGTGGGATCAGGGACAAGATGGTGTCCAGTCTTTTGGGTGTGGAAAGCAGGAATGAGGACCTATTGCACGGACCCTTTGACACACCCAGTCTAAACCCTGTGTATTTTAAAAGTTCAGTTTGGGTTAAATGCTGTCTTCTGACTACTGGAATTAAATAGGTTCCAGTTACTCTAATGGGTCCCAGGGTCACATTCTATTTTCAGGTACACCCATTGGTAGTCCTCAGGGTGGAGAGAAGGTCTGCTTTCCGGGTAAGGGACCACAGGAGCTTAAAAGTCTACTGGGTGCTGTCGGGTGGAGAGAAGCTCTGGGCTGTGCAGTTAGAGCCTAGTGTCTGCTTCCCAAGGGGCAGAGCAGGCAGCACAAGCACAGAGAGAGGCTGGTCTGTGGCAACAGTTGGTGCCTGCGGAGATCGAGGAGAAAGTGAGAAGGCAGGAACAGGGCAAGAAGCAGCAGCGATGTTCCATGTTCGGGTTTTGCTCTAAGGGAGACAAGTGGTCCAGCTGCTGCCCACTTCCCAGTATACCTGAGCTTGGAAGCTCCTTGGGGAGGAAGCCTGAAAAAAAATTGACTGTGGCCTGTAGCTGATGCTAGGAATTTCATTTTGCTACAAACTTGAAAGTTTGAGCAAGATTATCAACTTAAGTAATCTCTTCTTCAGAGACTGCATCTCGCCCAGTACATCAAAGAATATTAAGGAGGCTTCTCCAAAGCTTAGGTACTGGGAATTCGAAAGTCTGCCCACCATCCTGTGCCTCTTTGAACCTTGGCCTTCACCTACAGCTACAGGGTTAGTTGGGTAGAGAAACTGCATAAAACAACCACTTATCTTTCTATTTTTGAGCCAAAGCCCACAGTCCTAGGACCTGGGTCGAGTTCTAGATTGTCCCAGGAATGCAAGCCCCGACCTCTTACCAGGACATGTGTTGCTTCCACTGGGCTTTTGTAGATTCACTCACAGGCAGGAAAAGCCTCCTTCACTGAATCAACTCAGCCCTGGTTCTCAGGAAAGAGGTGCACCTTGGGTCTCTGTGGCGCTGGCTGTTCCTACTGTTTGCAAAAGAGGGGTGGGAGCTGGGGGAGCTGGCTGTTTTTTAGCATTCTTGGCTGCCCAGAAATTAGCAGGACTGAGTTTGGAGTTACCACATTTTAAGGCTGGGCTGAGGATCAGTGGCTCAGTTTCAGTCGGGTGAGAGAAGGCTCCCCTCCTGAGCCTCACTGTTTCCTACTGAAACAGGTCTTGGTACCAGCATTGGAGTTCTCTGCAGGATCCAGGCAGGCGACCAGGCCACTAACTAAGGAGCCTACCAGACCTATTGTCAGTGAAGGCATCAAGGAGGTGAAGAGACTGAGAAGATGGGCCAGTTAGAGCATGAGCAGTACCTCCCTCCTGACAGAGCCACCCACGTGGTCTTACTCTTGGCAGATGCTACATACGTCACGAGTGCTGCAACCCAGGTGTCCATATGCCTCCTTCCCTCAACATGGGAGTAGTCTTGTTTGTTGTTAGGTACGCATAGGGAGAATTTGTGAATGTCCTTATCTTACTACCTATGACTGGTTCTGCAGACAGATTACACAAAATGGACCAAAGAGAGGAAAGTGCAGACTCCTCAGGGCTGTATTTGCCCAGCCAGGTAGTTATGGACCAATGCACAGCCTAACACTGCCTTGCTGCCTGTGAAAAGAATGGTTACTCCTTTAGTGAGGTTGGAATGGAGGGCACCGGTCACTGGGCACCGAGGAAGAGAAGGTGTAGCAAGTGACATGAAAAGGTAGAGAATGGTCACTGCAGTACATCCTAAGGCTGCTGTCCCAGAAGCCTTGTCATTAGAACTCAGATGGGCAGGGGGAGGAAATTCATCTTGTTGCCCAACAATGTTTCTCCTCTACTCCCAGAAGTCTGTGGAGAGAGCTGGACCATGACTCTTCAAGGAGGCCGAGAAGATGATAAATACATCTCTTCCTATCAAAATGTAGGCCACTGTAGTAAGATTGGCTGCAAGTTTCCGTGTGCCACGTGATGCCCTAGGTGCCTGACTCTGAGCTTGCCAATGATCCTGTCAGATCTACAGGTGATTCTCCCACTTGTAGTTGAGGCATATGAGGCTGAGTAAGGCATGGGATCAAAACACTAAGTCACAGATAAGAATTGAAATGAACTGCCGTTCAGACTATAAATGATCACACTCATCCCACATCATCAGTAGTAACTGACATTTGTATAACATCTTCAGAAGTTTCTCACATCTTGTATTTGTCCCCTCCATGGCCCTATGAGCTGCTGTCATTAACTCTACTTTCTAGAAGAGAAACAATATATATATTTTGTATATAGTCTTCCAAAAATCATGGTGTTGGTGATCTCTCAGCTATACTGCTTAGGAAACAGATGGCTCTTGGAGACCAGTGTTTCCCCATCCTTCGTGGTATGAGCAGTGAGGAAGAGCTGGAGTCTTCTCAGGGGGTTCACCATGCACAGAGATCAAGGGTTGTGCTGCAGGCAATGACACAGGAACTGGAGCTAAGCTGCCAGCCTGGCCATTCACTGTTAAGCTCCCTGGGGTTTGATTTGTAACAATACTTTTCTCAGAGGTGAATTTAGAAAAGTCAGTTTATTATTATTATACTGTACAGAGTAGCAGGCTTGCTGTGGTATCTTCATATAGACACCACTACACTTTCCTCGGACTCGGCCACTTGCCCTGTATTCCCAGCTCGCCTGTCTCTCCCATCCACGCAGTCATCTTTCCGTCTCATGCCTCAGATACATCTTTATAAATTCCAGAAATTGAGAAAACATGGCATATTTATCTTATTCTCCTGGCATTACCTTCTCCTGCTTATCACTTTTCCTCACAGGTGGATTTTTTGAATACATTTTTAAAATTTTTAGTTGACATGATATTTACATATATTTATGGTGTTCAATGTGAAATCTTAACTTACATATGTACACACAACACCCATACCCACACCCCACAATGTGTAACCATCAGCTCACAGGTAGCTATGAAGATCACATAAGATGAGGATTGAGATTGTGCCCAGCACATAGTAAGTACTACACTAGTGTGTGCTATTATAACCATTGTTGCTCTGGGTGGTCTACAATAGTTCTGGGGTCAAGTGAGAACATTCACAAGACCTGTGTCAGTTGCTCCTAAGATGTTTTCTTTTCTTCTTTTTTCCTTCCTTCCTTCTTTCCTTCCTTCCTTCCTTCCTTCCTTCCTTCCTTCCTCCCTTTCCCTCCCTCTGTCTCTCTCTCTCTCTTTCTGAGTGCTCAGTCTGTATGTATGCCTGCAGGCCAGAAGAGGGTATCAGACTCTGTTATAGATGGTTGTGAGCCACCATATGGTTGCTGGGAAATGAATTCAGGACCTCTGGAAGAGCAGCCAGTCCTCTTAACCTCTGAAACATCTCTCCAGGCCCCAAGACATTTTCTTAATGAGAATGTTTAGCAAAGGACCAGAGTTTACAAGGATGAGATTTCAACTGCCAAGAAGGCAACTGTATCACAGGGGCACAGTAACTAGGCCAAGCATAGATTGCCCCCACAGGTCTTCACACACCATAGGGAGGGACTTCCTGAGTACACCCTGATGCTTCAGGTTGGTGCTGAATCTCAGACCCTCAGAAGTGACTCCAGACACATCTGTAAAGTCTGAGCTTGGATATTTTCCATTTAATAAAGAAAAGGGTAACCCATCCTGGGGAAACTGAAGCCCAGGCAAGTGTTGATCATATTGAGGCCCAAAAATGAATGGTGGCAGGCTTCCCCCTCCCTCTCCTCCCACTGCACAAATAAGACCATGTAGAGGGGTGTATCCTAAGAGCTGGAGGTTTCTCTTAGAACTAGCATGATCTGTTACCAGTTCTAAGATGTTAAGCTAAGTTTTGGTGTTTTGAAGTTTGTTCCCTGGAAATGAATAAAACAGTGGAGTAGAGCTTGAATTGCTGAAGGGCCTGAGAGATGCCATCAAAGTTATGAGTTCCATGAGCCTTGCACAAAGGCAGTGTCCAATTAGCACCCAAAACCACTTCCAGGTCTACAATAAGCTGGAGGCCAGGAAAGAGGCTTAGTCTCTAAGAGTACTGGAGTGTTCTTTGCAAAGATGGATTATTGATTATCTGTGCACCCCAAGACCTAATCCTACTTAGGGTGTGTGAGTGGGAAAGGCCACATAATCTGAGATTTCTGAGCTGTAGACTAACTACAGGTTCTATGCCTCCGCAATTCACAGGAGACATGGCCAGGCCACGGAGGAGGTTGCTAGAGTCTGACCAGCATCCATACAGAGTCTCAGTTAATTTAGAGAATGAGAAACCAATCAGTGTGTGAAGGGCCTGCTGGACCTTTGAGACTCACACCTACACTCTTGGTTCTGGTCACTGGAAAAAACAAATTCAATTTGAATCCTCAAGAGGGACCTAAGCTGTCTAAGATTCCAGTGATGTCTTGGGAAAACACAGTTCTGGTCCCTTCCTCTCTGCAAGTTTTTAGACATCCTAAGAGGGCTGGCTGGGAGGCAACCCCTTAGGGAGAACTAACTTGAGGGTACCAAGAAATGTGCTGCCTTGTATACTAAGCTCGGGCTGCCTGTGGTCTCTATGGCCCTATCTTTTCCTCCCCATTTTAACATTTGCCTCTAGAGTCCTTCCTCCATTTACTGTGCCTACCTTAGCCTTGGGCTCTTGCCTTTCTAAGAAAGCCTGTTCCTATAATTGATCTCCATCCTTCTTTTTAAATTAAAAGCCCCGTCTTTTTATATTTATTCTGACTGAGATACATCTTTTGACCATCCTCCTTCTATTTTAATTTTTAAAACTTCTGTACTAGGAGCTATTGATGATGTAATCATAGTACTACCCAGGGGAAGGTAGAAGGATGGAGAATTCCACTCCAGCCTGGACTACATAGGATACCTTTTCACAAACAGTTAGACAAACAAACAAAACCCCAAACACCCCACATGGGAAGCGTCAGTATGAGGTTTGCCTGTATTGTTGCCAATTTGCTACATGTGAAGGATTTTCTTCAGTTACATCTGACTCCTCTTCTTTTTCCTCCTCTTTTCTACTGGCATTCCAGGGAAAAAATGAAAAAGAAATCCTACAGTTCTATCTTGAAAGATTTGTTGAGTCCAATACTCAAGAACACGGAGTTAACTGAAGTGGGAGCTGAGCTGTTACAGATTATTTTGATGAAATGGAAGTGTCTTGTGGTGAATTACTAACCATTTTTCAATTTAGAGACTAAAGCAGAGAACTCATTTTTAGGAGAGAAAGTGCCATAGATTTAGAAACCAATAGTGCACATTTATACATGGAATGGAATTATATGATGACATCACCTGTATTTATATAAGACTCACTAGGGGATAAGGAGTGTGCAAGGCAGTGCAAAGGACAAACTTTCTGGCCACAGGTGACTCATGGCAGCTGGGCCAGGCGTTGGGTTGCCAGGTCAGCTGGTAAAGTGTTTGTAGAGTAACTATGCATGGTGGTCTCTACATTCCAGACCTATGGTATGCCTCTTCTTGACTATGTCTTTGCTGCATAGGACTCCAAAGCAAGTTCAAACACGTGGGGAATGTGGACAGGAGGGGATCTGTAGAGAGCAGCTACCTTCTTGAGTCCTCTGCTTAGGAGTCAGAGAGAGGCTCTGGAGACTTGTTGAGAAGGCATGTGGGTGAAATTATTAAAAGAATATGAGAGTGGTTAGATGAACTAGAAGGATTATAGAGAGATGATGGCATGGTCTAGTGGCAGCGCTTTGGATCCCACCTACAGTTGGGTGCTTTGCTGTCTCTACTGCAGTGGTTCTTCTCCCCACACAATGGGAAATCCAATCCCTACCTATTTCAGTGGTTCTCAGAGTGAGTCCCTGAGCCGTCAGCAGGATCAGCATCATCTGGATGCTGAAACCTCTGAAACCTGAGATGATGTTTGTCTCTAACAAGTTCCAATGAAATATTTATAATGCTAGGTTATTTTTGTTTTGGGTTTTTTGGTAGTGTGTGTGTGTGTGTGTGTGTGTGTGTGTGTGTGTGTGTGATTAACAGTCACTGACCTAGACTGAGCTCCAGGTTCCTGGACGACAAAATTCTGGTCCTTACCCAGTTCGATGGTCCAGGCAGCTTCTTTCCCAGCATTCTCAAGAGAAGCTCACACCTCTCATGTGTGTGTTTGCCTGGGATGTGTGACTTGTGAACTGGGGTGACTGTAAGTATCATGGTAGGACCCTTCCAATTATGAGGTAGACTAGCACAAGAAGGAAGGGGAACAGATAGAGACTGAAGGCCATATTTGCAGTCCTTCTTGAGTCTTAGAATAGTCTTAGTAGGATAGTTTTGTAAGGGAGGTCACCAGACAACTCAAGGTTGAAGCATCTTCACATTCTTTAGGTCTCTACAGATGCCTGGCTCAGTATGATTCAGCTGTACAGACTAACTGTTTATTAGCTTACTCTTAAAAACAACAACAACAACAACCAAACAAACAAACAAAAACAAAGGAGGGGGGAGCAAAAGAAGGATCATCTCTCCATGCTGCAGGAGAGGTAAAGAAATGAATCATTATTCTTTGTACCCGCCTGTGGTCTCTAGCCAGCAACCAGGCTTATCAAACTATGACAACAGGGATGGAAACCATTTCCCGAGGAGGCCAGGACTTACTCCCATCAAGCTCTACAAATAGTTTTGTCTGTACCTCCTTCCCTTCCTTATCCCCTACCCACTCACGGTTGCTCCAGAACTCCGTATTCAGCCCTAGTGCTGAGGCAATGGGACTCATGGCTAAACACTCAAGCTTGGGAACTAAGCAGATTTAAACGTTGTCCCCAAACTCATCACTTATTTTAGATAATTAATTCCCCCAGGTCTTGATTTTCCCACCATAGAAATGGGAACAGTATTTACCTACCCCATCAAATTGTGCATGGGAAGCAAAGTTAGAACTGTATCAGCCCTCACAACATGCAGCTTTGAAGTGTGTGTCTGCAGTGTGTCTTTCTCATCACAGCCTAGATGAGGAGACAGGCAGAAAAGTGAAGCCTAGGGTGACAAATACAAAGATCTGGCTAGTGGCTAAGCACCCTTGTCAGACACAGCTTTCTACAAGGAAGAGAGAGTGTGTTCACTCCCTACTGGCTGGTTTGAAGGTCTTGGCTTCCATAAATCAACTTCCTGAAGCAGCTTTCCCCTTTCACCCTCTAACCCCTCTCACACCTCTTTCTCAGGTGGAGGCCTGTGCCACAGAGGCATCGGCCAGCAGTTAGCCCACAGTTCTGGCTGGGTGCGGCGGAGGTTCCAGAGCCAGCATCCTTGGGTTATATGTCCCCAGGCTACATCTGGACAGGCAGTGAGGGCTGGACTGGACCAGGTCATGCTTTTTCTATTGAAATTGATGCAAACTTTACTAGCTTCTGGGGAGAGCAGAGGGCTTTGGGGATTCTTGTAATGCTGGGTTGTAAACATTCTGTGGGAAGGCAGCCCAGGAGAATCTGCTTAGCTTTCCGCCTTGCACATTGAAGTGATGTTGGCTGCGTGCACAAATGTGTCAGAAAAGGAGTCTAATTTTCCCTTCCTCCTAAAGAATTTGCCTTGGAATTTAAAGTCTGCCCGTCTGTGTGTGTCACAAATATATATATTTTTTCACTTGTAACCAAAGAATGAATCTTTGGGATTCATTACAAAACAGAGTATCAGATTGGATGGTGGGGAAAGGGGTGGGGCATGCCACTCCGGTGACTAGGTATCCCTGGCTGAGGGTTTCTCTTTCCAGGAATGCCCGTTTATCTTGTGCTGAAGATCTCAGTGGGTGTAAGTCCTGTGGGCTAGTTTGTTCATTGCTTCGCCTCCACTTCTGAAGGCTGTATCACTCTTTCATCTGTTGGAAGGAGGGAAGAAGACTGGAAAAGAGAGGAGTGACACAGCAACTCTTCATTCAGTCTGCAACATGCTGGGCCTAAAATGTCCCAGCAACCCCGCATGGAAGGTAGCAATAGGACCCCGGACTAGTGGGTTTATAGAAAGGCTGTACCAGCACGCTGGAGTCTAAAGGAAAGAGGTTCACAGTAAGCACACAAACGCTTCATGCTCAGGTCCTGTTCTTAGATACCTGTTCAATTAGATAAGCAGACTCTGTCACTTTAAAGGCAAATTGAAAATCACTGTTCGACAAGTTTCTCACCTATTGACCTGGGTGTACTCTAGGTCACCCATGGCCCTGGGTCTGGGGTAAGCAAGGTCTTGCCATTGTCTTTGCTTCTATGGGCTGGTGAAAGGGTGTCTGGTGGTTGGGGAAGAAAGACCTCGTGACAAATATAGATGGGAAAATTGTAGATAATAAGCCAAGGTCCTGAGACAGTGGCCAGGGAGGCTGCATTGGATCAGGGTGGTCTGGGATGGCCACTTGGAAGAGGTAACATCTGAGGCAGTAATGATGAGATCCGGTAGACAGAGGTGCTGGGGAAGCGCAGTCCAGGCTTGCGACCACAAGGGCATATTAGTGGTTACACACTCTGTTGAGGGGGAGCCTAGGGACAGGAGTACAGACTTCTGTCCCAGGCAGCAGCTGAGCTGAAGAAGGAAGCGGTCCTGTCTGGTGGGGTTCCTCCCCACGCAGTGTATGGTCCAGGCAGTGAGCCTGGGGGTGGTTGTGTGGCCGAACTGGACTCCCTGGCTGCCTGCCCCCTCCTTCCCATTTCCTCTTGGGGACTGCTGAAGAGCACCGGGCTGATCTCTCGGTAAGTGAAACTGACTGTAATTATTTTTTATCTCGCAGACGATCTCTCGCACACTCCTCTCCGGAGACAGAAGTATTTGTTTGATGTGTCCACACTCTCAGACAAGGAAGAGCTGGTGGGCGCAGAGCTGAGGCTTTATCGCCAGGCGTCCCCAGCGCCCTGGGGGCCACCGGCCAGACCGCTGCACGTGCAGCTCTTCCCCTGTCTGTCCCCACTGCTGCTGGACGCCAGGACCCTGGATCTTCAGGGGTCAACCCAAGCCGGCTGGGAAGTCTTCGACGTGTGGCAGGGCCTGCGCCCTCAGCCGTGGAAGCAGCTGTGCTTGGAGTTGCGGGCAGCCTGGGGAGAGCTGGACGCCAGGGACACCGAGGCACGCGCAAGGGGTTCCCAGCAGCCACCGGCCCTGGACCTGCGGAGTCTGGGCTTCGGCCGGAGGGTGCGGCCGCCCCAGGAGCGCGCCCTGCTAGTCGTGTTCACCAGATCCCAGCGCAAGAACCTGTTCGCGGAGATGCGCGAGCAGCTGGGCTCTGCCGAGGCTGCGGGAGCCGAGGGGTCATGGCCAGCGCCGTCGGGCGCTCCGGACCCCGGGCCTTGGCTGCCCTCGCCCGGCCGCCGGCGGCGACGCACCGCCTTCGCCAGCCGCCACGGCAAGCGACATGGCAAGAAGTCCAGGCTGCGCTGCAGCAGAAAGCCCTTGCACGTGAATTTCAAGGAGTTAGGCTGGGACGACTGGATTATCGCGCCCCTAGAGTACGAGGCCTATCACTGCGAGGGCGTGTGCGACTTCCCGCTGCGTTCACACCTGGAGCCCACCAACCATGCCATCATCCAGACTCTGATGAACTCCATGGACCCGGGCTCCACCCCGCCCAGCTGCTGCGTTCCTACCAAATTGACTCCCATCAGCATCCTGTACATCGACGCGGGCAATAATGTGGTCTACAAGCAGTATGAGGACATGGTGGTGGAGTCCTGTGGCTGCAGGTAGCGGTGCCGCCCGCTGCCTGGGCCAGGGACGATGGAGGCCTGACTGCGGAGAGGCGGAGAGGCGGAGCGGGAGCTGGCCTGGAAAAGGCTCAAGTGGGGGACAGCATGAACGTAGGAGCAGTGGGAGAGGAGGCAGCCCAGCCCTCCCAGAACCTTCCACTCGCCAACCCAGAAGCAGCTAAGGGTTGCCTGGCCACCCTGGAAATGCTAGACAAGGATTCTTTCTTTTCTTTTCTTTATTATTGTGGCTTTGGGTTTTGTGTCTCCTTGGTTTTGGTAGGAGATGGAAGGAGGAGAGATGCCTATCTGTTCACAAGTGTGTCGTGGACTGGGGAGGGGGAAGGGAAACGTGAGAGAAAGAGCCCATCACTTTTATTCACATCTCAGACTGGTTGCTTCTTCCTACCTAAGACAGTAGGGTCATTGAGCCTTTCCGGTCATAGCTGACGCCCTTGGCTTCTGCACAGGAAGTATTAGGGGAGTTGGCTAAAGGAATATGGGAGTCGGGAGGGGCCTTGCCCTTAGAGAAGCATGAGAGAAGGGGGCTAAGTTGCCTCCTTCTCTCTTTTGTGCATTCCCATGAATTTATCGGCTCTGTGCTGGCCTCGACCAGCACAGGGAACTGGGAGTTGCCACCGCTGGTCTCAGGCCTCCGGATGCCTTTACTGTTGCTGGTGGGGAAAGGAGTTGGTATGGATGGAATGACAGGAATTAGTCCCTGTGGAACCCCGTGAAGGATAATGAGAAACCACAAGGCCTAGCTCTGACCGGGTGACAGGGAGGTGCAGTACCCAAGGCTGCAAGTAGCCCACCCCAAAGATCTTTGTCGTTCATGTCTGTTTCATAGTGATTTCTTTAAACAGAATTTGTCAAAAATTCCAGCACCTCCTTCTAAGGCAAAGATTTTTTTTTTTTTTTTTTTTTAAACGGCGAGTGTGGGAACTCTATAATTAAGGTAAGAAGGAAAAAGGAGGGAAGGGCCTAAAAAGTGAAAGCCTCAGTCAGGAGGGGAGATGATGACCCCGCAGGAGGATGGAGATAAAGGGCCAGGCCCCAAGCAGGGAAAGGATGAAAGGGCCAGGAGCCTCTGCCTCTGAAGTTTCCAAAAATTAAGACCCCTCCCCTCTTTCTGACATTCCTGAGAGATTACCAGCCAGCAATAGCCCAGGGCTCCCCCTAGAGAATTGTTTTAGATTGTAATTACCAGTTAGGTGGTGTTTTTTTAAACGTAGTAATGAGATACTGTGAAGAGTCAAGTGTTACATTGAGCTTGGGGTGGAAACTGGGGTACAGGCAGCAAGGAAAGAAACCAGAAAGAGCAGGAGAAACCATACAGGGAAATACCTGTTCCCAGGTGGTCAAGAGCTCATCCTTCCCCCAGTCTGGACCAGGATTCTTTTCAATCCCATGCAGAGAGAGGCCCTTTGAGAAGTAAGCTTCCTCAGCCTTGTTGTGGAATAGTTAAAACAGAGAAAGGTGTGTTAATGTTTGCAGAATGTTTTGGGGGTACCCTGACTGGTTTGTTCTCTCCCTGTCTAAATCTGTTGCTTGTCTGGTTCAGAGATCTACAGACTGTCAAGGAAAGGGTGGAAATTCTAATACATGGCACTATAAAATGGTAAGCAAGAAAAGACAAGACTTGTCCAGGAGAAATAACTTAAATGCACATTTGCTTTGGATGCACTGTTGTTCTGTTGAGGCTGTATATATTTGTTTATTTAAGATGACTGAAAGTGCAAAGAGAACACATGCAATCATCTTAATGTACAAAATGATATATGCACTCAAATGTTATAATTTCTAATATTTTAAAGTTTATATTCAAGTTGTACAAAGTTAAGCATTAATCAGATATTTCATTCTTTCATAATGTTATCGTTTTTTCTTAAATATTATTACAAAATTTTAAGTCTGTTTAATGGGGAGTTTTTTTTGAAACTGTCTACCTCACTATAATACAAATTTTGACAACACTAAAGTTACGAGAGGTCGATTGATATTCAAAACATTATATGGTATATTTTCTTGGATGATACAGAATCTGGTTAATACCCTCTTATTAAACTCATTTTCCCCTTAATAATTCAGCCTGGTTTATGTGGATCTGTAGAACTCATTTTCTGAAGGAATTGTTGCCCACAGTGTTTTGTTCCAGTACCAGACAATTTGAAGATACTATTATTTTAAAGGCCACTATCATGGGCGTTGTTTTTCTTCAACACTGCTCAATAACTATTGAAAAGATTTTTTCATTCACAAAATTAAAGTCAAATCCTGGCCCACTGTTAACACTGTTGATAACCCTGTGCCCCATTGCATGTTCTCCAGAATCCAACCCAGGACTTCTTGCAGGCTAAGCATGTGCTCTATAGCCAGCTGCATCTCCTGGCCCTGTTCAGCTCCTTTAACTACTGATTATTGCTCACATCTATGATTTATCACAGGCAGGACATACAATGTGGTTGTTTTTGTTGTTGTTATTTGTTTGCTGTACATTGGGGAACTCTTATATACGTTCAAGTCTGAGAATTCACCATATGTCAGACACAGGGCTGTTGAACCCATGTTAACCCAAACCACTCAGAAACCCTACCAAGTAAGTATCACTGTAAACTCTTTATAGAAGAGTAATTGAGGTGCAGAGAACTTAAGAAGCCATGGCTGTTAAACTCAGTCTTCTGGTCTAGAGGACCCAAGGATGTACTTGTCTGCTGGTTCCATATGCCTGCCTGAGAATATTTAGTTACCACAGTATTAAAGGATCCAGCTGGTAGATGGAGCAGAACCCACCCCGAGGACCAGCAGCAATGCTTGAAGTCTTGCAGCATGTTACAGAACCCACAGCAATGCTTGCAGTTTTGCAGCATGTTACATCAACTGGTTTTTGTACATGGCAACAGCTCAGACAAGGGCTGCTGGAGAATGAAGAAGTCACACAGCTCAGAGTTGCTGGCTCTGGACTGTCCAGAAGGAGGGGCTGTTGAGGTCACTGCTGGGCTTCATCATTTTCTAGCCTTTCTCCTGGTTGTGATCTTTGTGAGTTCTATTTATCACAATAATGATCAGTTCACAAGTAGGATGTTTCAGAAGACTGGTTATATATAAGAAGGCTGTCTGCATTTCCCCCCATGGAATCAATGTCCATGCAGGTTTTTTTCCAATGAGCTGAGAATTCTTTCCCTTTTCACCACTCTGTCTACCCAAATACCCAGTTCTCCCGACTTCCTAATTCCAGCCCCAAGCCTTACAATGCACACCCACTCCATTTTCCCTCTCTGCACAAGTTGGTTTCCATTCTTCCCTCTATCAGACATTCCTGCCTTAACTTAGGAGAAACACAGTCTGATTGGATTATCTGAAGATGTACATATATCTTAGTTCTTAATGTTAGAGATGTTTGCATTTTGAGAAAAATCTTACTTCATTTGATTTCCTCTGAGTAATAATAATAATAATAATAATAATAATAATAATATAATAATAATAATAATAGTAAATTCTATGCAGCACACTAGAAGCTTCAATGTGTAAGCCAGTTAGTCACTGATGACACATGGATGAATGAAGATGCTTGTCACAGGGGAATTAGTGTGTAATGAAAAGATGAATTATGAACATTTTATTTTATCCTTGTCATTGGGAAAAGGTCTCATTATGTAGCCCAGGCTAGTCCTGAATTAGTGGTCTTCCTTCCCTAGCCTCATAAAGGCTATGATGACAGGCAAATGTCCCTGTGGCTTCCTGATCAACATATTTCACATTAGTTTCCAATGTATAAAAGCAAAATATTCAACTGTGACTTTTTTCTTTAAAAAGTAGCTTTCTTGGTCCTTGTTTTGTTCATGGCTATTTTCCCTGCATCCAGTGCTACATTTGACATCTTACAGACACTTAGTAAGTACACTAAATGAATATGTTCACAAACTCTGTTCTGTTTACAAATCTACTTGTAGTAGTCCCATTCAAGGAAAATGTGTGATTAATGTCTCTTCAACACAAGTTGAATGAGTCAATCTTCCTTCAATTCCAGAGGATGGAGAGATGGCTCAGTGTTTAAGAGCATGTACTGCTCTTCCAGAGGACCTGAGTTCAGATTCTCACATCCACATCATGTGGCTCAATCTCTTGTGACTCCAGCTCCACGTAATCCAATGCCCTCTTATGTCCTCCAGGAATATCTGTACACACACACACACACACACACACACACACACACACAATTTTGAAAAAAAATCTTAAAAACTAATTCTAGTTTTAAACTTAGCTAACAAATGCCCTTTAAATCTCATAGAATGCTTTTTAAAAAAAATTGTATAATCCAATTTTATTTTAAAATCCTTCAACTCTTTCTAACAGGAGAATAAACAAAACAAAACCTTCTTATATACTCAAATTTTTCATGTAAAACTAATACAGTCAGTTTCTAAGGATGGTGTTGTATAAATTACAGCAAGTACTCCGGTTTTGTCTGTATATTCCGGCTGGACACCAGAAACCAAATTACTCAATTGCTCATTTAGAGTCATGAGAGAGGAAACTCCTTATGTACTTTGAGAACTCCACTTCTTTTACACACATGGTACTTTAAAAATGTTTTAAGTACCAATTATACATAGATTGTCCCATTAATTTCAAAAACCATTTTTGAATTTAGTATGAAAGTATTGCTGTTTAGATCTCACTTACCTAATTTTTTAAACTACAATTTGAAATTGCTTTGAATTAAAAACATTAACCAGCTATACATGGGGGTCCATGCCAGTAACCCCATCATCACTCTGGAGGCTGAGGAAGAGGGAGGAACAGTTCAAAGCCAGGGGTTGGAGAGGTTGCTCAGCGGATCTGGGAACTTGCTGTGTAAGTGTGAGGACCCAAATTCCACCCTAAGCATGTTCCACGTATAACCCAGCCTACAACTCGTGCTGTGGGGGCTGGGAGGTCGAGTCTGCTACAGGAGGGTGGCTGGGGCTTGCTGTCTAGGCAGCTTATCCAGAGAAACATGAAACTACAGGTCAGTGACAGACACTGTCTCAAGGGAATAAGGCAGAGAGTGACAGAGCAGTTCACTCAAATATCCTCTTCTGGCTTCTGTTTGGTCAGCAAATGAATTTACTCACATATACTACATGCATATGTACATACATACACACACACACACACACACACACACACACACACACACACACAGAGTTCAAGACACTGTAAACAAATAAGCAAGCAAATGCAGACTCTGCCCAACTAGTCCACTACTAAAAAATTAACATAGCACAAGAAAGCCCAGTTCAGCAGACAGTGGTTGCAAACCTACCTGTGGATTTGGTCAACAAAAGAAGTGACTTCCTTCTAATCAACAAATCAAGTCTCCTCTAAAAGTCATTAGATGAACAAGAACCCCCAAACTCCAGTCTTTCAGGGATTCTTCCCCAAGGTTCCAGATAGATGGTTTAACTTTCTTCTTGTTTTGAGTAACATTCCACATTCAGTATCAAGAGAAGAGCTAATTTTCCTTAATTGATGATAACACTTCTCAGATTCATCTGGGGTTATTCTAGGTGGCTTTATCGTACTGAATTAGACAGTTCTTATATAGTTCTTCCATATCTCTTCAAACTTATTACCAAACTTTCTTAATCAGAATTCCATTTTCCCTTCTCCTCTGGAGAAGAACTACAAAGCTCACAGATATTAAAATGGAAACCACTTGCTTGCTTTCTGCTCACTTCCTGCCTAGTTCTATGGTCTCCATTCTAAAGCTGTAATCATGGAAACATGGTCCTGTACTTGAGGAGTTCAGCAGCTATTTTGTGAGTTACCACTGTGTGGCAGGCACTGTTCAAGGCTCTGGGAAATGTCCCTGTAGAAGACAAGATCAAGAAATGCAAATCTAAAGCTGAACTTCCAATATTTCCCAGGCTCCTAGAAGCCACCCTCTATACCTGCTTTCTAAGTGTTACAGCTTATTCTTTCCAACTCCCAAATCTTCTCAAAGTTCAATCTGGTTCCTGCTTTATTCCTTCCTTGGAAAGTTCACTGCAGATGATAGGCCAAGTTCACTGAAGAAAATGGCACTTGGGGTTGCCGAGTCTCCAATCCTGTTCCTTGAAATCACGCAGATAACCCTGATTATCTATACAGTGGAATATTCAGTTGTCTGTGTTGTGATAGTCTTAAAATCCTAGAGGTCCAGGGTCAACTATGGAATATCTTTCTCTTCAGGTTTGTGCCCACAGGATGGGAGAAGTGGAGAAAACTACAGACAGCATTTGTTCTGAGACACATTACCATCTCTCCTTCACTAGTTCCTAATGCTCATTGGATGCCAAGACGTGCAGAGCAAGGTTGAAGGGGATTCAGGGCTGTTCAGGGTTGATGGTTCAGCTCATGCTTTAGCTACATGAGAAAGAGCTTTGTTTTCCTCACTTTGAAATTTCTGTTCAGAGTGAGCAGGCATTACTCTCGTAAGTATTTTTGGTTTAGGCTTAAACAAAACTGTCTGTTCACTTCAGGTTTTCTCTTTTACTAGAAACCTACTGCTAGAGTTTGTTGGTACGGAGTTCCTAGGTACCTGGAACCCTGCCATTCCAGTGAACAAAATGGTTTTTCCAACAAATGGTTAACAGTCTTACAGGAAGCAATGCTCTGTTTTTGCAAGTTTATTTATACTGGTTACAAAGTGACCTTTAGCTAGCATGTTGTTAGTTGGGGTTGGGGTTGTTAGTTGGCAATGAGAATGACTCAGGCTGAGCAAGGGCCTGTCCCATGGTTAGAGACCCCTGTGGTGTTTGCTCTGAGCAACTCTGGCATCTTAGTACCCTCTAGATGACCTTAGAGTTTGAATTTGGGTGTGTTTCTTGAAGCTTTAGCTGCTACCTTTTTTTTTTCACATTTAAAAGGTTTGTGACCTTTTGGTCTAAGGGGAAATAATGCCTGAGCAGCAGCAGAGTCCTTCCTCAGGTCAGACTTTGCATGCACAGTAACCACATATCTTATCTCCCCAAAGAAACAGACCAAAGTATTTCTCCCCAAAAAGCAGGTAAGAAAGATAGAAAAATCTCTATCTAGAAAATCTATATAGCAAATCTAGTTCAGGCTTTATAGGCACCGCACTGGGAAGTGAGAGTGGGGGATGGGGGATGAAGTAGGAAGAGAAAGGAGGGAAGGGGGGAGGAGAGCCTTTAAAGATCTGACACTAGATCAAATGGCTTCTTTTAGAGTTGTGTCATTTAAGGCTATCAGCATAGATGTTGACATACTGTGCAATCATGCACAGTGACCCAGTATATAGATAATATTCAGCAATTATTAATTATATGATGATTATAATTATAAATAATCTCCATGTAGATATCTGTGGAAGCAAGAAGAAAACACTGGATCCCCTAGAACCGGCTGGAGTTGTAGGCAGTTATGAGCTGCCTGAAGTGGTGCTGGGAACCCTCTGTGGTCCTCTGAGAGAGCAGCATGCTTCTTGACAGCTGAGCCATTTCTTCAGACCTAACATATATTTTTGAATGATGATGTAGTAATATTAAAACATTCATTTTAAAGAATCATTTATTCATTACATAGTTGTGTATATCTTTTGTCCATTTACCATTTGGCAGGTTTGGTGCTCAGCACTATGAATGAATATAGATTTAAATATAAATGTCTCTTGAGAGAAAGTTGTTGAAATAATTGCCCAATGCCATTAACAATGTTATTGACCCCAAATAGCATACTGAAGAGAGGGAGGCAGGTTTCCCTTATACAAAAGAACATGGCATTTCCCCAAGCTTGACTGGCCCATTTACTCTCATTATTTAATGTCCCATCGATGAGACAAGTTGCCAAGCTGTGTAATAGTGTGTGATCACAAAATTATTTTTTCCATGTAAAATAGTGGTACCCTTTGAGAACTGGTTTGTGGTATACATAATATTAACCCTGCAAAGCAAACTCACTTAGACTTGTATGTTTTAGTAAACTGTCTTAAAGGTTTGGGCATGGTCATACCACATTACATTGGAACAGTGAACTCTGGAAATAGATTCTCATATAAGCCAAAGCAGAACACTCTTATTAGGACCAAAATAGAAGAAAAAAGTAGGTACAGCTCATGGGATCAAGTTCATCTGTTTAAAACTGAAACCCTGCAATCAACAGCAACTTAAACAATATTCTTTATTCCTCTCATAAAAATCAAGAGCACAGCCTGGACTTTGCTATTTCCTTGTGGCTGTGGTGATTTCTTAGTCACCAGTGTATGCCATCATTTAAATTGTATGGTTCCATCTTCAAGTTTGCCACATGGTCCAAAATAGCAGGGGGAGTTCTGGTCATCTTATGTGCAGTGGAAGAAGCAAGAAAGAGAACTAGAAAAGACAAGAAGAAGACACGTCCCCAGTCCAGCAGGTCGGTGGTCTTTAAGGAGTCTTTCTGGAAAGCCCACCAGACACACTTCCATCTCACTGGTTAGTCTTTTGTCTTTAGCTTCAGCTGGCTACAGAGGAAAGTGGACAGCGTCATTTGTTTCCTTACAAAATTTCTCTTGAATAGAGGTTTTCATGAAGAAAAGAGAAAATGGAAAGTGTGTGTGTGTGTGTGTGTGTGTGTGTGTGTGTGTGTGTGTGTGTGTTGCTGACGGTCTGAGAATCAACAAGATTAGCAGGATTGCCAGTCTCCAGGTTTTTGAACCCAGGACCTCACCCATGTGCAGCAAGTAAGCAACAGCACCCCTTGCTTTTTGTTTGAAGAAAGTGTCTCTCTAAGATACAAAGACCAGTTTTGGGCTTACTCTATAGTCCCAGCATGCCTTGAACTCACAATCCCCTGCCTCAGCCACCAGAGTAGCTGGGATGATAGGCCTGGATCATGGCCTAGCTCTGCAGTCTGTCAGGAGAGGATTAACATAAATTATCCCTTCCTGTATGGGACACATCAATGGGGACACAGAAAGAAGAACATGGACTTTCACTTTCTTTAAACCTACCAAACAAATATATGCTTCTCTGTTATGAAGATGAGTTATCCTGGATGATGATTGTTACTGTGCAATACATCTCTAAGATACCGCTTTCTTGAGTTACTAGGGGATCCCGATCAGATAAGAGGAGACAGTCCCTGTCGTCTGTGGGGAGCAGATGGTCCATTGGGTCATTATGTTTCCAAACAGCAGTGTCAGTGAAAGGGGTAAGGGGGGGCCACCCTGGGGCTAGAAGATGAAAACCAGTGGGCTGGGGTATTATTTTTATTGTGTTGACACAGATGCATCTTCTTAAAGATTTATAAGAAACTTTTAATTTTTCAAAATACTCTGTTCCTTGCTCTCCCAAATTCCATTTTACTTATGTATATGTTGTCCACACTGCCGTCTCACAAGGGGAGAGTAACCATAGAAGAACTCGCTTTACTCTGAGGTTTCACATACACAAGGAGCACTTTTACTGAGTTCCCAAATTACTGCTTACCAGCAAGTGTTACCCAAAGGAACTAATCTTCAGAAAAAACTTGGAGGTGGTGGGGGTCAAGGCACGAGACACTAGGAAAGAGGGAACAAACAACAGATTGAATTCCAAGAGAAGCAGGGTACCCATGGCATCACCAGCAACACTTATTTATTTATTTATTTATTTATTTACTTCCTTATTTATTTATTTAGCCAGACAGTAGTCATTCTGAAAGAGGTCAACCTCAGGTGTCATTCATGTATGTATGTATGTATGTATGTATGTATGTATGTATGTATGTATGTATGTGTGTACTTACTTTCTTATTTAGCCAGCCAGCAGTCATTCTGAAAGAGGTCAATCTCAGGTGTCATTCATTCTCAACCAGAATCGTCCATTTCCTCCACTTCGAGACAGGTGCTCCCAGTGGCCTGAGTTCTCCTGATCTCGGGACTAGCTGGCCAGAGATCCCCAGGATCCTCCCAGCAGAGGGGCTGGGATCACCAGGAAAGGCCGCTCCGTGGCTTTTTTTTTTTTTTTTTTTTTTTTTTAAGTTGAATTGTGGATGAAACTCAGGCTTGAGCCGCAGGCATCTTCCAGCCCTAGCCAACTCATTTATTGATTTACCATATTAAGTACTCTTTATGCACGCCTTTCCCAACTTCCTCTCTCTACCTGTGCTGCATCCCTAATCTGAGAAGCTAAATAAAAGGCCTGTGGCTATAGCCAGAGAAAGGCCCAGCTGGCTCCGCAGTAGGCCATCCGATCCGCGCGCCCACGGCAGTCTAACCACTGTGTAATATGGTCTCACAAGCATCCCCAGAATCTGCTCCATCTCTTATCACTGACAAAGCCTTGGACTTGCTGGAGAAGAAAAAAATGCATGCAATCTAAATGCGCTCCTCCAGTATCTGTTTTGACAGCCGAAATTAATTGTACACTTTCTGAGCGCTTTTTGGCAACTCTTTCTAATGACCCGAACTGCCGCCTCCTTCCTCCACGGCTTGGCAGGGCTCCGGCCTCAGGCTGACAGCGGGCGGGTGGACGCGGCCACTGCGCGGGGTGCGTTTGGCAGCGAGAGAGGACGCTGCTGCTCCCCACTGCGCAGTGGCGAAGAACAAGGTTGGGGGTACTCCGGCTAGGAGACGCACAAAGCCGATGAAAGGAAATGTGGTAATTGTCTTGAAGAGGAGCGGACGGACGCCGCATCCTCGCCTTTGTCTTCCAAATCTAGGCGAGCGCTTTGCTTACCGGGTGGCTCTTGCGGGAGAGACTAGAGCCTGTCCCTCCGCGCTCTCGGGGTTGGCCAGAAGAGGGAGCAGCTTCAGTGGGAAGATGAAGTTTTCACAAGGGTCTGAGAATGACACCTAGCTCCCAAATCGCTGATTCTAAGGACCAACAAACACTTGCTGAAACTAAAAGCCATCATTGAGAACAGAAAATACCAATTTTTGGTTTGGGCAAGCTGTAAGCCCTTTTAATTGTGTGGAAAGAAGCTTTAACCAAACATCCATTAATTATTTGAAAGTCCCTAGCATCCTTGGAACTGTTTTTGTCCCTAACAGCATCCTGCTCACCCAGTCAGGAGCTTCCACATCTCTGTCTTCTCAACTCCTGCTCTGAGCGTTCTCAACAGTCCACTAGTAAAGGCTTGGTTCCAAAGATGGGTAGATTGGGAGGTAGCACAGATCTTTAAAAGGTGGAGCCTGGTGGGAGGTCTGTAGGTCACTGGGGAGGTGTGACCGCAAAAGGGATTGTGGAATTCCTGCCTCTTTCTATCAGTTCCTGGTTTGAGCTGAAAAAAACTTCTCAGCTACATAGTGACCAGGATGTGTCACCTCCCCCAGAGGCACAGATTATGCTTGGTGACACCATGAGCCTCTGAGACCTGCGCCTTCCCCATACTAATGCAGATGTTAGAATTTGAAACATAGAGAAGGTGTGAATTCTGGCCCAAAGGTGCTTAGGCGGTTCAGGGTGAGGGGCATGATGAGGAAAACACCAGTATTTCCTCATCGCTGGTTTCTCTTCTAAGGAATGTATAATGAAAATAAACTGAGGGGCTAAATATTTACTTTGGGTAGGAATATTTTCTTCTTTGAGTCTTTAAAGTTTTGGCAAGAATTTCTAATGAGGATGATCTTAGAGAAGGATTTGATTGGGAGGAGAGAAGTCAATTTGAACTTGGGAAAGTAGAGTTGCTCCCTACAAGTGAGGATTGGATGGAGGAAGAGACAGGTTAAGAACAACACCAATCTCCAACAAGAAATGTGGACCGAGAAGCCTTGGTGTAAACTCCCGGAGGAATAACACGGACCCAAAGCTGAGGCAGGCAGGACTTACCACACAGTACCGAGGCCAGAATGATCACCACACAATGGAAATGCACGGAGTGCTGGATCCTTATAGAGCAGAATTCAAGTACAGGGAAGGCCCCAGCCTGTATCTCCTGCCCGAGTGAACTGTTGATCACTCCCTGTTCACTGCCCAAGTGTCCTCAGTCTATTGGTGAACTGCAGCCACACTATTGTCGCAAGTGGCTGGTGGTGAAGAGCTAATGCCCAGAGAGGGAGAGGAACAGAGTTAAGAAGAATGACCGTTAGACAATCAACGACATGTGAGAAGTGACTCACAGTGTGTGTGTCTTGTGACAAGGGAGGGGGGCAGTGCACAATGAGTGAGAGAGACCCCAGGAAGAGGTGAGACACCAGGGATGTGGCAGAGAATAAAGAGCTAAAGCTCACGAGATGGATGAGATTGCACACAGGTAGAGGAAGCAGAGCTCATGACAATGAGGAGGAGGAGCAACGTCCAGGGAAAACAATGCCTAGGAAGAAGTGCAGAGGCTTTGGGAGAAGAACAAGCAGAAGCTCCAGTGGTTCAGCTCAAGGGGCAGGCATGACACCAGAGAGTGAGGGCTTAGAGGGTGGAAGAAAGACAGAGCAGAAGACACACACAAAGAGTAGATGGGTGGGGGGATTTCACCTGAGGTGGGTGGAGCAGAGAGGACAGATGTCTAGGCTGATGACAACCACGAGCATTTAGAAAGAAGATGTATTTTTATTTTGAATTGTGTGTGAGTGAATCGGTGTACATATGATACATACAAGTATAGGTGTCCCTGTGGCCAGAGGCACTGGATCCCCCTGGAGCTGTAATTACAGGCAGTTCTAATCTGCCAGCGCACAGGTGGTAGAAACTGAACTTGCAAGACACATTTCAAGGGCAGTGTGTGCTTTCAACTGCAGAGCCACCACTCCAGTCCCATCACAAGTGCTTAAAATCAGAGTGATAAGCAGTAGGGAGCTACAGTCAGCAAAGTACTTGTTCTATTTCAGAATGGGAGAAGGGTCCTTCTGGAAAAGCATAAGCTGGGATCAAAGCTAGACACAGGCACACACTTTCAGTTCCAGCATTCAGGAGCTAAAGGAGGAGAGTCATTGCAGCCCACAAACTTGAGGTCAGCCTGGGCAACACAATGAAAGTCCATCTCAATGAAATAAAATATAAAATACATTAGTGTCAAAAAATTGGAGATGGTTGATGGAGGTTCTGGAGAAAAAACAAGGAATTTGCAGTCGCACAAGTGGTGACCAGGTGGGGAAGAGCATTGCTCCAGGCAGAAGAATGAGTTTGAGCACCCCAGGAAGGTGCGGCCAGAGTGAGAGCCTCTGCAGGACTGGGGCAGTGGCTGAGGCCCTGCCAGCAAAGCTGCATGTGGCTAGTGCACTTTCTTCCATGGTTCACTGTGCACAGCCACTCAGAAAGGTACGTGGTTACAGATGGAATATGGCTGGAGAAACCCTGAATATGGCCAGAGTGATGGCATGAAGGAAACAGAGGAGCTGGGGTGGGGGGAGAAGGAAGAGGAAGAAAATGATGATGATGAGGGAGTAGGAATCCCTCACGTGACAAAATTCAGGCTAGAAAGAGTAGCCAGATTTCAGGGACACTTAAAAGATCCATTAAGTGGCAATTTGGATACAGAAGGTGAGGGAGAGAGAGGACTCAAATATTTTGACTGTGAGGAACTCTTTGGGAGGGCGGTGAAAGGAACCAGCCTCAGAAACAGAACTTCAGCGATGTAAGAAATGAGTTTGGTGAAAGAAAGCAGAGACAAGTGGGGAGCGCTTAAGCCTGGAGGGAGGGCTTAGATGGAGTGAGAATCTGATGTTTGGGAGGGGACAGGGAATGGGAAAGGGAAAGGTGGGGGTGGGCAGGCTGCCAAGGCTAAATGAGAGTGGTTTTGTCTTGTTCCTAAGATGGATGGGAAGCCTGGGTATATTTGGTTTTGATGGGGTTATAGAAACAGGAGGAAAATGCTCATGAAAAATGAGGGAGTTTCTGTGGTCACCAGGGAAAGCAAACACTCCCGCCGCCGATGCTGCGGTTCTGGGCTCAGGCTTACCACCAGCAGGTACTCTGATTCCTGGAGATGGTGGTGGTGAGGTGGAACCCAGGAAAAACTGGGAGAGAAAAGGAAAAGAGAAATTTCCAAGGAGGCAGAGAGTAGCCAGAAAGAGAAATGGAACTGGTGTGTTTCCAGGTCAGAATCAGTTGTGAATAAGAGAAGAAAGGGCAAGTATGGCTCAGGTGGGCATCAGACAAGCAGGCAGAAAGAGCAAGTTCCTGAAGCTTGTCAGTCCACAGCTTCTTGAAGTGGCTGCTGTTTTGGCTTTAGTGGTCTAGGTGAGCTTT